>NC_142928.1:160284197-160371697 GCF_046866305.1 Octopus bimaculoides
TATATATATATATATATCATATATATATATATATATATTATATATATATATATATATATATATTATATATATATATATATATATATATATAATGCTCACCCAGTGGAGTTGTTTAGCTCCAGCTGTGCTATCTCACCTTTTCCCCATACACAGTTGACCCAGGATCACATCATCCAATGTCATTTTCTAATGAGCTTGGGTGTGATCCGAGATATGTTTGCTTTTCTAGCAAGCCAAGCAACAATATGAAGTCTCTCCCCTCCACTTTTTATTTTTTTAAAAATTATTTTACTCTGCAAGAACGGATTGTGCCATTGATTTCACAAAACTCCTAAAACTGTTTGGCTTAAGCAGGGCTAAAAAAATCTCAATATGGTTTTAAGCAAATAGGTCGTCATTTTTAGCGTAGATTTTTAAAACCACCCTGTAACTTTTTACATTATGCCTTTTTTTTTGCCCCCCTCCCCTCGTCTTCAATTTTTTGTGTGTTTTGAACATGAAATTCAGAAACTGCAGAAAAAAAAAAGGTAAAGTAATCTTTTTAAATCAAAATCTGATCAGAATTTGGCGGGGTTACAACTGCAGTCCTTTGTTTATGTTTCGCTTGTATTTGAAGTGTGTGTGTGTTTAAATCATTAGGAATTGCATTTTCGTCCTTAGTTAATAATTAATTGAATCTGGGTATTTTAAATTTTCAGTTGTAACGCAGCTGTTCAACAACATCGTACGGAGGTCGATTTCAATTGACTAAAACCCTTAAAGGTGGTGACCCAGCATGACCACAGTCGAATGACTGAAATAAGTAAAAAGATTAACAAAGTACTAATACTTCCTAATGCAAACGAAATATATTTCTATACAGCTGTTTAATCCCTTGGTCCTAATTAGTTTCTTATTAAAAATAAAATTATTATTACATTTATTTATTTTACACATTCTGAATCTGATATTCAAAACAATAATTAGGAGACAGCTGGGTTTTTTTTTTTTTGTTTTAAAGAAATAAAATCAAAATACTGTAAGACATCTATTTAGTCCAGCGTTCGACTGCTTCTCCCAACAAGATTTAAACACAACTTAGGATCATAACAAAACATTTTTTACTATATTTTCTAGTCCAATGATTTATTAGATCGTTGTATATACTTGGAGTCACCTGTTGAAAAAAATGTAAGGTGAATTAATAACTTTAGAACGCAGAATATACAGAGCTGTTCATTATTATTGCAGGTCTCAGCTGATGAGACTAAACATCGATTTTAATAGCCAAGGTATTAAGAAAACAAAAAAGCCCTGTAAAGTAGCAAAGCGACAACTAAAACTCCATCCAGCATTACAAGTAAATAATCTGTGGGAATTAGGCTAACGTTTGCAAACAGTTGACGTGAAGAGTTGACATTCATGATTTTGTGAAGAATTTGTATTGATTAGAACGATCAGGTATTTTTCTTTTTTTTTTCTTTTTACATATATTCATTGTTATTTCAACAGGTAGCTTAGGATTAATAATACACTCACTTGAATTATTTTCAACTTCTAGTAATTCTTTGGAAATCGAAGCAGCTGTCTTTCTTTTTCGTTCCATTCGTGTTAATTTTCACGTGTTTATTGTACTGATTATGGTATAATGTTAGGCTACACGAAATTAAGCACATGTCTAGCCGGTGTGTAATCAGCTATAGCATCATTTAACATTCGTCCGACTCTGTTCTGCACATTATAAATAAGATATTCAAAATACGCATTATAATAAATAGAAGTTAGCTTATAAATTTCTTTATTTCCAATCTTATCGTTTCATTTTCATAAACTCACCATTCAACCGACACCATCTGAAGACAATTATTTTCATGTATTTTTGTGCCACATCGCCAAATCAAATGGTGGGATAGAAGACGTTAGAACTAATTTTCGATGTCGTCTCATCTTTTTCTTAACTTTAAAATTACTAGTCAAAAGGGTTAGTTTTAAGTTTATTAAGCCATTTTAAATTTAATATTTAAAATTTAAATATATATTAATAAAAAATAAAAGTGCATTTTAGAAAAAAATGTTAATCTCGAGTGAGCGGGAGACGAAACGAGATTTAACAAATGCAGTCGAAATATTACATGTTGGCATGTGTCAGTTTTGTTGTTGCTTGAGGTATTTATGAATGTTTTTTTTAAATATTTTGTTTCACTCTCATGTCATTTGTTTATATATGACATCTCTGACATCGTAACTGGGAATTATTTTATATAAGATGGTAAGGAACGAAATAAAATGTTTCAATTGTACTAAATCTTACTCAACATCTCAATAGTTTCCACGAATCATTGGATTTATGACAAACGTGTCAGAAATGTTCGGATGACTTTTCTCTGATATCTTTTTTCACATCATCATAAACTTATTTTAGTCTTACTGTTTTGAAAGTACTGTAGCTTTCTTCTACTCTTTTTTCTTCTTCTACTTTATATTAACTTTTGTTTACACGTTTCATTAAATCTGAGATTTTTTTCTTTTTTTTTCATATTTTGTGAGAACCGGTGATAATACAAGTATTAATCTCTGTCACGTCTCTACTCCATTGTAATTTTGAAAATTTTCATATGACATTTTATCTTTATTTTTGTCCCACACTCAGTGACGTGTATACGTGTGGAGATGTTTTTTTTAACCCTAGGTAGACTCTGATCCAGCGAATCCATGTTAAAAAACATGTCAGTAGATTTGAGGGCGATTTGGGTGTTATTTTTAACATATTCAATAGATACGTTAAAAATCTACATCGTGTGGTTTATGTCGTAGATATCTTTTAGATAGAAGTGTATTTATGCTTCTGCGACCAAAATGCGACAGGATGTACACATAAAAGTAACAATTGCCAAATGTCGCCGTATCCTACATGCATTGTGTACTCATTAGGATCCAAAGTGGTAACTACATTTGACATTACTGCCAAAGTGATAACAGTTTCTGACTTTAGTGCCAATATGCCAAATACTTCTGGCATTACTGCCAAAATAGTAACCACTTTTGACATTACTACCAAAATAGTAACCACTTCTGACATTACTGCCAAAGTTAATATGTTTTCATTAAGAAGCATTTCTCATTAAACTTTCCAAGACGACTGAGTGTTACTTAAGTGATTGACAATACTTACCCTTACAAAATTAATTTATCCATGTCTCATCAAAATCATATATCTTCCTGTATTTTACTTTGAAACCCATTAACATATAGAGCAGTTCTTAACTTACACCTCATTCTTCGTGTTTTTTTTTTACTTGCATGATTAATACTTAATGTGAATGACAATATTTCTTTGTAAGAAATGGATATCATATACCCATCTTTTAACATCATGCATATATCCAACTTAATATAATATCCACCTCTTCTTAAACATTCTTCAAATGATTATTTGTATGTAAGTATGCATAAATACAAAGTGATTCTTTGTATGCATGCATACATACAAATTAGATTTTGATTCTTAATATTAGTGAGTGTTAATGTGATTGTTTGTCATGTATTCTGTTCTTTCAGACATTAGCTGGAGAAGTAGATTTACCATGCTAGGAACTCATGCATGACAGTGTAAGAACATCTATTGTACCCCAGTTCCAAGGACAGCAAAGTGACTGATGTAAGGATTGCATTGAGAACAGTAAGTGAGTGTAAGACATCTAAGGCAATCCAGCAGGCAATGGAGCAGCTGAAAGACAAAGCCCTCCTTCAGGGTGTGGAATAAGACAGGACTGGATTTGCAAGCAGTACCAATGTGGAAACAGTGTACCTGGATGAAGCGAAAACAGTCAATGGAATAGAATGTCACTTGGCCGGACATCTGGAAGTGGGACCCACAAAGGATCAAGTTCATAATCCAGGGTATCATTGATGTCCTCTCCAGCTCATTTAACCTGTTAATGTAGGGCTTAGTGAAAACACTTGCATGTCATTTGTTTCTAAGATAGGCATCCTCAAGCATAGCTTAAGCAGCTGCTCCAAGGCATTGTGTAAAAGATACAAATCAACAAAGAGACAAATCAGCAAAGAGACAAATCAGCAAAGAGATCAGTAGGGCAAAAATGCCATCGATACAGCTAGAAGTATAGTTTTGTGAAACAGAGAGACAGGCCAATGAAAAGACCCAAGGGCAATTCCAATTGATTACTTTCCACAGTATGGAGCTAAGTGATGGAAGTTGATTTGGTGAAACAGCTAAAGTTTCCTGTGCACATCACACAGAGCTTACTGAGACTAGATATTATCTTGGTTTCCAGTGCAACAAAGCAGCTAGTCTTACTGAAGATAACTGTAACTTTGGAGAAGCTGAAGAAGGTTCAAGACAGGAAGCGAACCAGATACCAGTTGTCAGAAGAATGGATGGAGAGCAAACATTCCTGACTACTGCCCTCCAGTGGAGATTAGTAGTCATGGATTTGCAGATTGTACTCTGAGTAAGGCCTGTGGAACTCTGGGCATTTCAGGAACCTCCATAAGAGCCATCAAGAACAACATAGAAGTTACTGAGAAAATATCTATATAGCTCTGGCTGAAAAGAGGTGATTAGGAGTTCAGTAGAATGCCACTTGGACACAAGCCATGGCTTCATCAACCCAAGTTAATCACCTGGACAAGGGTGTATGCTGTATGACACAAAATACAGAGTAATTTCAGGATACAACACTGATAGTGTGACCAAGTGTCACATCTGTAGATAGATGATGAACTGATTGTTTGACATGTATTCTTTTCCCAAAAACATTAGCAGTGTAAGTAAATCTTGCTTAGAACTCATGCCATACAGTGTCTAGATAGTTTTCTTCCTTCTATATCCAAGAATGAGTTCCTTATTTCTTCATCCTCTCCAAAACATCAATCTTCCTACAATGTTGATATTGATTTGGCATTCACTGTTTTTGTTCCCTTGGTAGGAAAATTGCGTAATGCTTACAAAGGAGATGTATCAATTTTGGCAGGTGAATCAGTAGTACTTTACTAATGACACAATGTCTGTAGCATTCCTATTTTAATTAAGTAGTTAATAGCAGGAAAGGTGTTCAGCTGTAAAACCATTATCTAAATTTGCAAAACTGCACAACCTATACAAACACAGAAAAATAAAATGCAAAACAATTGTTTTTGTTTTTTTCTTTGTTGGTTTCTTTTGCACCAGTTTTGATAGAAATGTTCTGATCTCCACAAATATAAGTTTAGAATTTCAACACACAAGACAGAAACTTTTGGAATAAATCGAATCTAATTTAGATCACATGAAGAGCAGCTGGAGAGTTAGCAGTTCTGAAAAGCTATCTACCTCCTGTCAGTACAGGTGTTGTGTCAGACTATATCTAAGTACAGTCATAGTTACACAAAATCCCTTATGTTGAGAAGCTTTTTCTTCTTTTCAGCTGAATAATTGAACTCTGACACTGAAGCGATAACAACCTTGAATAGTCTTAATCAACATATAAAATGTATGCAAGGCTAATATTAGCATATGAATGACATTTATATCTCCCAGAAAGCAATTAATATAATTCTTTTCATTATTCAATAGCTTGTATCTAATGCTGTTTTCAATATTCATTCTTGTATCAGCAGTCAGTTACAGTTTTCATTAACACCTGTTAACTTTGTTCAGTTTTACATTGTTTATTCTAGTGCATTTGAAGCCAAATTATTACATACCACCTATGGGCCTCATTTGAACCATATTTTCTGCACTTTGTTCCAGTTCTTTTCACAGATTCATAAAAATGAGCTTTCTCGTGTTATCTCTAATCTATGTACATATAAGTGAGAGTTTGAGGAAGAAGATGAAAACCCTTTAGACAAAGAGAAGAGTTGGCATCATTTTCCACTAAGCTATGTATTCAGCCTGGCTGTGAATTGAAAAAAAAAAAACGAAACAAAAGCACGCATGGCAAAGTTAGTGGCAGACGATGATTAAAATCATGGTGTTACTGACATGGATGATTTTTAATATCAATATTCAAAAGCTTCTAAGTGTTCTGGCTGATTTATTAAGTGAAATCAGATCCCAGATGACTCCACCCAAATTAGTAATTTATTGTTATTATAATAGTTGTTGTAACATGTATGTTTCAAAGCTGCTGTGGGTTGTAGTTAAGTTAATGTTAGTATTATATATTCATACTCATTAATTAACCAGTTCTCAAATTCATAAATCTTCCTCTATAAATTTGCAACCATTCTACAATACATGGCTGTGTATTTAAAAAGTTCACTTCCCAGCCACGTATTTCGAGTTCAGTTCTACTCACTGCACAACTTGAATGCCCTGTGAGTAATAAAGCCTTGTGAGTAATAAACTAACTGAAAAAATGTCATCAACTCTATATGTGTGTGTACTTGTTTAAATTTACACATTTTTGATTATTGCTGAGCAGCGACATTGTTGTCATTTCTCCTGTCAACAAGTTGTCCACTGGCTTCATATTTTTGAAGATGTGGGTTAAAAGATCCTTAAAAATCAGGTAAATGTTTGCAAGAGGAAGAACATTCAGCTGTAAAATATTGCCTCAATAATACATTTGTCTGACCCATGTAAAGATGATACAAACATTTACGTGAATCGTGATTTATCTTTTTTTTTTTGTTTGTTTTATTTCAGAGCAACATCCATTCAACTTTTGAGATTAGAAATGCAAATTTTACTATGGGAAAATGTCTTCCAGTCCAGAACATGAAAACAAAGTTCGACGTAGGATAATGGTTCCACGAATCAGCCATGAAAGCTCGAGTGGCATTGCCAGTGAAAAAGATTCCAAAACAGCCCCGTATGATTTAAAATCTAGTCACTCAACTAATATGCCTGAGGAAATTCCTCTATCAGACTTTAGGAATGGGAATGAAAACCTGCATTTAGAAGGTGCAGCCAATAGTCTTCTGTTGGATGAAGACTTGACTAGTGATATAAAAGCACCGTTGTTACCATTGCAGGAAGATGACCATTCCCTTGAAGATGAAATTGAAATAGAAGTAAAAACTTTATCAGAGAGTGATGAGAGTGCACTTAGTATTTGTCTGCAAGTCTTCATACCATATATCATTGCAGGGTTTGGCACGGTTGGTGCCGGTATGGTGTTAGATATTGTCCAGGTGAGTCATATACTTTATTAACATAGCAGAACTTTTCAGGTGTTTACTCAGGCAAGACAACAATATATTTTTCAGACATTTGCTTCTTTCTACAATTGTGAGTTTTAAGATGATAGATTATTAACTAGGGTTATTATTTCAAATCTTTTTAGAACTAATTGTTTTGTAAACTTCACTGTAGTACATTACAGTAAAGATACTTTACTCTAATGTCCTCAGCATCTACTTTGTACAAGTGTGCTAATAGTAAGATGAACTAGCCATTCCTTTCAGAATTACCTGAATCCAAAGAACTAAATCTATTTTGTAATATTTAATGAATGAGAAATAGCTTTTTTTCTGTCCCCTTTGAATAAGACATTGATCTACCACAGGTAGCTTTTCACATAAGTCCAAACTACACTAGCATAGAAAATGGACATTAAATGACGACGATGACAATGATGGCCTTCTTGATGATCCTCTTTCAAACTTTTCACATTGTGTGACAGTGTGACTACTATGGACATAAAGATTCTAGACAAAATAATAAGCAACAACTGACTGATTGGCATGAAATCACTGGCCAACACACACCATCATCTACACACAGACATACTTCTACTGCTATTACTGTGGCCTCTGCTCCTTGGAGATGGTTGATCCTGAACTACTTTCACTCAGGCCCATCTGACTTAAAGCATTAAAAAAAAACACATTTACTAATTCCTGCTTACTCTATTAACTTATACCATCTGCAGTATCTACTTATAATTTGGTGAACCAATGAGAGAGCTTCTGTATGGTTACTTAGCTGCTAGAAATAGCAATCAAATCTTCAAATTACACCTTACCTTCTTTAAAAAAGAGAAAAGACTTATTAAATAATGTAATCCAGGCTATAATATGCTGCCAGAAAAATAAGACATGGAATAGTCTTTGCTGAAACACCTTGGATCATTGATCTGCTTAATCAGGGGACCAAACAACAACAGCCTATAGCAACTTTGATGGAATTGGCTGTTGGAAGCTATGTCTTGGTCAAAGACAAATTAGCAGCCCCTCATTTGATCATCTGGTACCTTTCCAACTAAACCATGAGGATTCTCTCAAGAAGAGAGCAACCAACCTTAAAAATATTTTCTCCAACAATATATGTAATATCAAAATTTGTATCCTCATTCTATCAAAATGATTGTCATCCAAGCTAGCTGAGAAAAATGGAGGTGAAACAGTAAAATATAAGTTATTAATATCGTCTTTGGTAACTTCCCATTTGCTTTGTCTTGATATTTTTCAGTTAAAACATTAAAACATAAACTTGCTGAAATGTTGTGAAACAGGATTTTTCACATAAAAAGCACCCATGCCAATGCCATGTAAAATGCACCCAATTTGGTGCCACATAAAATGCACCCAGTACACTCTGTTTAGTGGTTGACATTAGGAAGGGCGTCCAGCCATAGAAACCATGCTATATCAGACAATTAAAACCTAGTGCAGCTCTTCAACTGGTCAGCTCCTGTCAAACTGTCCAACCTATGCCGGCATGGAAAATGGATGTTAAATGATGATGATGATAAGATAACAGACATTGTTTTGACTGTACTAGTAAGACCCATTTAAAAGGTAAAATCGCTTTGTTTAGTTGTCAGGCCCATACTTTCTCTCTATGGATTATAATTCCAAAATGATTGAGGCTCTATGTGGTTACTCAACTGCTAGAAATATCATCTAATTCTCCCTTAAACCACACTTTGCTATCTTAAAAATGAATACATTGGATTATGTTATCTGGGGTATTCTATTCCAGAAGAGAAACGGGTATGGTCATGGTTGAAGCATCCTTTGGTCACAGCTATGTCTTCCTCATTAGATTTCTCTTGTGGAACATTAACAAAACAACTTCAGATTTATGAGATGTACTGTTATATAGAATACATATTAATTCATATATTTTAATCATTGTCATCAACATTTTATATCTGCTTTTTTTTTTCAACTTTTCTTTCCATGCTGGCATGGATTGGATGGGTTGTAATGATTCAAATCAGTTCTTATTCAGACTTACTACCATCCTAAACAGGTTGGAGAACCCCATCTCACACATATTTTTCTCCATTTTGGTTTGTATTCTATGGCTGGATATCAATTCCTATCACCAACCACTTTATTGTGTGCTGGGGGCATTTTATCTTGACACTAGCACTAGCAAGGTTGTCAGTCATATCACATCCTTGGCATGATAAATTCTGTAGTGCAGGTGTCATAATAATATATTACATAATTTCACATGTTTTATCTACAACACTGGATGATTTAATCTAGATATTAACTAATATATACATATTTTGATTGTACTGAATGAGACCAGACTTGGTTGTTATTATTGATACTTATTGATTGGTGTAACTACATATCCTCTATAGGAAATTACAAGCACTTAATTATTTTAGAGCAGAACTAAGTATATATTAGAATGATATTAGATGTTATAAGACACCAATTTAAACAAAAATGACAGGCCCTGTTTTTCTGTTTCATATCAGAGCTTATAATGTTTAATATCATTTTATATTGAAAAATCTTCATAGTTAATTTCATAGTATTATTGCTCATCACAAGCATTGAACTGAGGTGGGTGTCTTATTATGTTGACTATAAACTGAAACAATATATAATATTTATATATGTAGTTGTTGTTTAGCCCAGGTTGGCTCTGAGCAGTACTATGATTAAAGATATTCCACTCTTGACCATTCCATACCTGTTTTTCTTGTATTTGTGGAACTACATTGTACATTGTCCCCTTTCCTAAGACAGTGGGGTGCGATTTGAAGAAAATTTGCTTGTTATTTTTAGGAATTCAAGTGATTGTGAAATTCTCACATTGGCTCATTATATATATAATGATAAAATATCTTGTTAGGATAAGTAACTGACTAATAATCTTTGTCATCGTCATCATTTAACATAGCTTTTTCCATGCTGACATGGTTTGGATATTTCAACAAGGATAGACACACTCGAGGGTTCCGATAGGTTCTATGTCTGTTTTGGCATGGTTTCTACAGCTGGATGCCCTTCCTGATGCCAACCACTTTATAGAATGTACTGGTTGCTTTTTACATGGCAGCAGCACTGGTGAGGTCATCTAATACTTGAGTGGAGGTCATCTAATACTGAGTGGAGTATAGTATAGAAGGACAGGAACAGGCTACTTGCTGAAGAGGTGAAATCATGGCTTGCTTACCAGGAAAGAGGGATAAAGAAAGAGAGAGAGGTGAGATCGAGGTATAAGGGGAATATGAGAGAGAGAATAGGATAGAGGAGCAGAAAAAGCGGATGTGTAAGGAAGTGCACTGAGTGAGAAAAGTGAAACAGATGATTAAAGATAAGGAATGCATAGAGTATCAGTTCAGCAAGAGGAAGTGAAGGAAAGAAATAGGGTGGTATAAAGGATTGATGGAAGAGTGGGTGTTAGAGGATAAGTTGTTGGGGAAGGCTTGACAGAATTTCAGTTTGGCTAAGATGGACAGATCTTGTGAAGATGAAAATAGCAAACAAATAAAAAAGGATTGTCTACATTTCTTATTGGTACTTAAAAGAGTGGGGGTGGTAGGTATTGTTTTGAAATCGGTCATATGGTCATCTGACAAGCAATATTTACATGGTTAGAGTTTCCTGTCTCAGATTAATGTGTAAAGTTTCCTGTCTCAGCTTAATATAAATGTATAGGAAATTCATGTACTCTTTGCTGTGTGTTGTATAATTTATAAGAAATTGTATTGAACTTCCCCAAGTTCAATACAATTGTGACTGGGTTGTAAAGTACCAGATTAAAATAGTTCTTATATTAAAGAGCTGATACTTAATTCCTCTCTGAGAAAGCTACTAGCTTTCGCAGCTTCTAATAAAATGTCATCAAACCACATAGAGCCACAGTACAAACACTAACAAAAGCTATTGTCTATTCATATACAAATGCATCCACATAAAATTCAAGTGACTCATTACGCACAGTCACAGACATACTGTCACATGTATGTATACGTAAATGGTGCTTATGTATATATATACCAAACACCAGCCCCCTAGACACATACATTAACGAAAGTAAATATGTTGGGTTTCTTTGTCTCCTTCACACATGTACATGTACAAATATATGTAGCCACATAGACAAGCACTCAAGTCCCGTAAATTTTCTCTCATGTGTATGCGCGTGTGTGTGTGTATGTGTGTATATGTATGTGTGTGTGTTTGTATATATATATATATATATATATATATATATATGTTTGTGTGTGTATATACACACACACACACACACACACACACACACGCATTTGCAAGATAACTTTGTGCGATTAACCACATTATGCAGATGCCATGTTTACTTTGATAGATAGAGAGAGTGTAATTGCATGGCTAATCAATGGAGAATTATATATAAAGAAATGAGTGAAACATGCTGATTCATGTATTTATATATTTAGACCAGGCCTAGCTACTTTAATCACAGAAAGTTTTTTGAGGTCTTTGTCTTTCACATATCCAATTAGTAACATCTGTGCACTGGAGAAAATTCAGTTGAGTAATTTGTAGCTTGTGTCAGTGTAAAAATATATTATTATTGTCAAAATAATAATGGTAATAATAATAATGTACCCCTGTAATTATAGGAACCATCCCTAAAGATTTGAACAGATTGATAGAGGAAATAGGCATAAAACTTAGTTTAGTACAATTCCAGAAAACAGTGTTATCAGTGACAGCTAGAATACTTAGGAGGGTTCTTGGCATCTAAGGTTATTTGTAACTTGATGTTAGGAATTTTCCTTTTTCCAACAGTCTAATCTGTTGTGCGTATATGCAATAATAATAATAATGATGATGATGATGATGATGATTTCAAATTGTGGCACAAGGCCAGCAACTTCAGAAGAAATAAGTTGATTATATCAACCTCAGTGTTCAACTAGTGCTTATTTTATTGACCCTGAAAGGCAAAGCCAATCTTGGCGCAATTTGAACTTGGAATGTAAGGATGGATGGAATGCCGCTAAGCATTTTGCTTGGTGTGCTAATGGTTGTTCTACCTCACTGCCCTAATAATAATAATAATAATAATAATAATAATAATAATAATATAAAAGATGGGCTACAGCAAATATTCTGCTTAATACCACAGATTTGCTTGTCGGTTGTTTGACCTTAACCAGTTGAGCATGTCCCTTGGTGGCTGATGGTATGTGCATCTCTGATCATGAGCAGAAATAGTGGGGGAGCATCATAGCCATGTGTTGAGAGGAATTCTTTGGGGTTTGAATAATTCACCTTTGGAAACATGGGTGTTTTGCTCAACATCCTTAAACAAACCTTATTCAGGGACCTTTTGAGCGGGATGGGCTACTTGACCTGAAGAAATTCTAACTGGGCCCCATCTGCGAGGTCATGTGCTGTTTATCTTGATATGAAATCACCATGTCACGCACATATGGTTGTGATGCATGTGCCTGGTGTACCTTTATCAGACGGGTAGTCATGATGAGTATATTGAGCTTTGTATATTTTACCCCAGTGTCACTTTGATGGCATGCTCTGCTCTCTCACTCAATAATAATAATAATAATAATAATAATAATAATAATAATACAGGTTGCCAAGGCACACTAGACAGAATTCATTAGAGAATTTTGTATTTTAAGTTGAGATCATTCTGGAGTTGACTTCTTTTCATTCATTCCCTTAGTTTTATTTCTTTAGTCAGGAGGACTCTGCTAAAGGTACCATGTGTGTATCAATAACAGTCTGTAACAAGCATATGCAGAATTCATTTGGTCTGTGTCCACTCTCTTGCAAATGTGTAGCTTTTTTCTGATGTTTAGAACTCATAAACATTAGAGCTAATAGATAAAATCCAAGACTAATAAGCTAAACTGCATGCTTTAGTGCAATGGCTCTCAACTGGGGTTCATATGGTCCTTGGAGGGCCATATAAGATTTTGTTGTTAAAATTTACATACAATAAACTGGTTTTATTTCTACTATACACAAAATATTTCAACATTTTTTATGCAATTCCTAATAATATTTAATTATAAAAATAGGGGTGTTTAGAAACTAGTAGGCTATGAGGGTCCCTGCCTCTGAGTAAAATAAGAATCAAAGAGGTCCATAGGTAAGAAAATGGTTGAGAACCACTTCTTTAGTGTATCACTTAAGTAAAAACTCTGTCTGGAATCATTCTTGCAATAGACTATAAAATACTTGTTAATTGTTGTTGTTTAGTAGCAGCACCAGAGGTAAACTGTCAAATTCATTCCATGTTATAATTAAGATTAATATCTTTGAACTTGTCACCTATTAAATGATGTAAAGGGAAATTCATCTATTAAATTGGATGGATGGTGCAAATATATAGAGCCATGTTAGCTAGTTTATGATCTTATAAATATACTAGTGAATCCCCCAAAAAACTAACCCAAAAGAAGTCATTTGAACCTTGGAAGTAAGAAACATTATTTGAATTTTTTTTTCAATATACTGATGTTTTCAGCGGAAACTTAAAACAATTGGAATGTTCTAAAGTTACCAGTATTCCTTCTGGGCAAAGAAGTAGGTCAGCTGCAATGAACATGAAATGAAACCTAATACTAAATTTCCATACATGTGTTATAATGTTGACAAAATAATCTAATTAATCTATTCACTTCTATGGGTACATTTAAAGTCTTAAATATATGTATAAAGGAAGTAAAAAATTATTCATATGCACATCATATTGCGTGATGAAAAATTATTTTCTCATTTCTTTATTGCCCATAAGGGACTAAACATAGAGGGGACAAACAAGGACAGACAAAGGGATTAAGTCGATTACATCGACTCCAGTGCGTAACTGGTACTTAATTTATCGAGCCTGAAAGAATGAAAGGCAATATTGGCGGAATTTGAACTCAGAACGTAATGGCAGATGAAATACCGTTAAGTATTTCGCCCGGCGTGCTAACAATTCTGCCAGCTCGCCGCGTGATAAAAGTTAACAACATGGAATAATGAAAGTAAGCTTTTTGAAGTTGAAGTTTACTGGTATTATACACAAATGGACATACATGCAAATGGGTATACAGGGAAAAGTAGCTCAGTTCTACATGAAATGTGGGACATTCGCAAATGATTGTGAATTTTCTTAGTTCAGACTTAAATACTGTATACAATCTATACAAAAAAAACAAAAACACACATTTTTCTTTTAAAATAATCTTGCGATTAACTCGAGATAGGATTTAGGCCTCAGTTAATTTGTATGTATTCAGAACAATCAAACACTTTACTCAGAATTTATATATCAAGAGAAATATTCAGAACTAATTATTCAATGTTGTTATAGATATGTGAATAAGTGTATGAAAGAAATTATGTAGCATAGAAATTCACATCAAAATTATGTTCCACATATTTAGTCTCAAGGTTAAAATCATAAATTATCTAGAATTACCGTATTTTTTTATGTATAATAGATACATACTTTCTGTCCAGATTTTTAAACTTTAAATTTTAGGAGTACATTTTATGTAAGAACAAAATTTTACTAATTTTTTTTTTCTCACCCAAATGATGCAGACATAGATGTATAGTTAAGAAGTTTGTTTTGTAACTACATAGGATGAGCTCCATTGCATGACACTTTGGGTGAGTGTCTTCTGCAATAGCTTCAGGCCAACAGAAGCATTGTGAGTAGATTTGGTAGACAGAAACAGGAAGAATTGACATCACGTAAAAGTTGTAAGAAGATGACACTGTCATACAAGCAAGGAAATGATGATGGCAATGAAATATGTTATCATATTTAAGGTGACATGAACTAATTAAATGTTATTTATTGCCCAAACTAACTGATGTGAGATTAAGAGTTAAGATTACTATAGTAATTTTTTTCATATATTGGCACAAGGCCTGAAATTTATGAGTCAGGGTAGTCAAAAAAGATGAAAAGCAAATTCAGCTTTGGCAGAATTTGAAGTCAGAATGGAAAACTGGAAGAAATGCCACTAAGCATTTTTTTCAAGCATGTTCAGCACAACCAGCAGTTGTGTATCCTGTGGAATTTCTGTCAGCCATTAGTGTGGAAGACAAAAATGTAATGCCTTCATGATCAAAAATACCATTTAAATTGTTTTATATGAAAATTTAATTAATAAATTATTAATAAGGATGATTGAAGCCTGGTGTAGCCATCTGGTTTCACCAGTCCTCAGTCAAATCGTCCAGCCCATGCTAGCATGGAAAGCGGACGTTAAACGATGATGATGATGATGATGATGATACATGGATAATATAAGGATAATACAAAATCCTGTTGATGTAAATATAAAACCGGAAACAAAATAAAAGCGTCTGTTCCTGAAATACTTCAGTTATTATAATGAACTAGTACTATATAGGTTTCTGCTGAAAGAATAAAAATATTTAAGTGGAAGTATTTACATTCTACATTATATCTTTTATATCTTTCCATACTTATTGGCTTTTCATAGCAGATACACTTTTTAGTGTACACCAGTAAAGTTCAAAGGTTAATTTTGAATTTACTTATTGTTTACAGTATATGTGAACTTTTTCAATGTTTTGTAAACAGTAATAACAAATCAGTATATGAACAGCTTTTGTACATTATCTTCATTATCATTTTGATGTCTACTTTTTTCCATGCTTTCTTGGGTCAGACAAAGCTCATTGAGGCAGATTTTCTGCAGCTCCCAGGTTTCTTGGATGGTTATTCATTGGAGTATTAAATAGGCTTGACCTTGCTTAACTTGTGTGATTGAACAAGAACTGGTGCTTTCAACATGCTGTGGTCATAAGCTGTACATGACTCGCTTACAGCCATGTATCAGTCTGTCTGTCTGTCTGTCCATCCGTCTGTCTGTCTATTTATCTGTGTGTATATATATTATCTGAAATGTACAGTATTATATATTCATCACGGCTGATGTTACCAATCGGTTTTGCGTAAGGATTATAATGGAGTGTTAGGTAACACTACAATTATATAACCTTACGCTCATCAGAGTTAGTTGATATGGAAAGAAATATAGCAACTGCTCTCTATTCCTTTGCACGAACACGATTGGTAAGATCAGCCATGATGGTTATATAATACTGTTCATTTTGGATAATATACTCACTCTAATGACTGTTATATGAGTGCATTTTTTCCCTCTCTTATGGTCTCTTAGATGACTCACATATGTGTGTGTGTGTATGTAGGTATGTATATATATATATATATATATATATATAATGTATGTATATATGCATATACAGGGTGTTGTGGGTAAATTGTCACCATTTTATATTTTTAATTTCGTGCATTGTTTGTTTTTGATTTTGTTGACTACACAGTATAGTAGGATCAGTTGGGCATCATCTATGAGAAAAACTACATCATGACACAATTCATTCTGACAGAAATTTGGAAATGACATGCTTTACTGCTTGGCATTCATGCCAGAAGCTCCAATACGAACATTTCAGAGTGTTTGAGTGTCAATCTGAGGACAGTGCAGAGGATTCAGAAAGAGTTTGATGAGTCTAATGGTGATTACGAAGGTACAGCAGCTCGCAAAACTCACTCTAATCATTCTGATAAGAAAAGAACTGAATTTGTTGGTGAGATCCTGGCCATGATTGATAACATGTCAATGACATGTTAGTGACACTGCCATGGCAGTATCTGAGTTTCTTATCAGGTAGGTAGTGTATGAAGACGTTCGATATTCCTCATACAAGATGAGAAAGGGCCAATTTTTATCCCAAGCCATCAAGGACAAGAGGGAAGACCATGCTACGAAGCTTTTGAACAAACTCAAGCATCCCCTCCAACCGAACATGCTTTGGTTTTTCTCAGACAAGAAAAATTTCTGCCAGGATCAGATGGTGATCACACAGAACGACTGTTAGCTTGCCATGTCCTTAAGGTATGTACCAAGAGTGATAAAAATCAAACATCCAGTCAACATCATGGCCTTTGGAGTGATCACTAGTGATGGCAACGTTATGCCTCCATCTTTCCATACGGCCTCAGACTTAACAGAGAGGACTACACCAAGTTCCTGGAGGAGGTAATGCTGCCCTGGATCAAGAGGGTTGCTGCTGGAAGACCCGATGTCTGGCAATAGGATTCTGCACAATGCCACACAAGCAGGAAACCCCATCATGGCTGTCAGACCACATCACCCTTAACATCTGGCCACCTAACTCCCCAGACAGCAACCCCCTAGGTTATTATGTGTGGGGCGCAGTTGAGCAAGAGGCCAACAAAATTCCTTGTAATGCCAATGATGAACTGAAGGCAAGGATTATGGCAGCATTCACCAACTTAAACAAGGAGACTGTCCAGAAGAGTTGCAGGAGATTCCAAAGTTGTCTGGAGGCCGTGGTTGAAGCCAATGACAATTTTATTGAATAAATTTACCCTTTTGTATTTCAAGATATCTCAATGTAATTTTGGTAAATATATCTTAAAATGAGATGTCTGTGTTATTTTTGTTTTTGCATAATTTAGACAACAATTTATTTACCACACCCTGTATGTAGGAATTTCAACCATGTTTCGTGGTCTGCTACCACAACAGCTCCTTTATAGGATCCAGTTAGCTCAAGACATCATCAGGAGGAACCACGTCCGGTTTCGGCCCCTACTCCTCTACCGTTTTGATGTGGCGGGGCCACCCCCTTTCGGAGGTGTCTTCAGCTCTGGTGTTGGGTGCATGTCTTCTTTCACTGTTTGTGACTGTTCTAATTCAACTGTGGAATGTCCCTCGCTATGGTTATTTTCCAGGAGGTTCTGGCCACAAATCTCCCTTTATTTTTCAATACTGTATCTTCTATTCCCATCTCTTTCCCTCTTTCTCAGGACTGTTATTATCTCCAGTATCACTCCCTTATAATAAGCATGTATCTCCTTGGTATCTCATTCTCCTTCCTACACAGACTTTCATTCTGCTTCCAATTTTCTTTCCTTATCTCTATCTCCCTTATGTTATTTATATTACAATCAGATCCAGAAAAACTCTCAAACTGCTCACCATCTTTCACTTTTTTTTACTTATTCTCCTTCCCCTGCTGTACAACTACTTACATTTTTCTCTCTTTTGATCCTCTATTCCTCTTCTTCACTGTCTTTTTTTTTTCTTTCACTCTCTTTCTCTATTCTCTCATAGTGCTTTTATTCTGTCTTGCTTACATATAATGCTTTGTTCAACAGTAATATTTGTTTATATATCTAAATGTTAGAATATTAATTTTCATAAACCTTGTTTTGAACTAATTTTGTTATTCTACCAATTTGCAAGTTTTTTGTTTGTTTAAATAATGATATAATGTTGATTTGAGAATGTATTAACCTGAAACTTGGAGTAATCTACAAGCCCTTATTCTTTTACAGTTAATATTATACATCATGTATTGAGTACTTTTTCCTCATGTTTTGATAAACACACACAAGACAAGGGATTATATACAAAACCCAAAACTTTCACTGAGAGCTATGCTGTTGCTTTCTAGAAGTTGCAGTTAAATCTCCTTCAAATAATATTGTGTTAAAAAGGAAAAGGGCATATTAAATAATTTGTCCTATGTATCGCTAAAAGGGAGAGATGGTCAAAGCTGGAATACCTTTTAATCATAGACCTGCTCATTCAGGGTTTTCTTGAGGTTAAATAACAGCTACAACAACCACACACACAGGAGGTAAAATAAACAAAGTCAAACTTACAGAAATATACTCAGACTATTCATATTTGGCAAACATAAAATAAAACAATATTTATGTACAAACAATATATTAGATCCCTTGTGAATCATGCTAGCCTTGCTTGGGTCCCCTTAATCTTTGTACAGAAAATCCAAAAAGACAACAAGGTATACAAAATAACGCCATTCACAACCTCACAGGTTATATATAAATTCCCAAAGACCACCTACTCAGCCAAACAAAAATTACAATATATAAAGGACCACTTTGACACGTGAGGGGCCCAGTTTGTGGCTGCAGCAAGTTGTTACCTCTACAGTTTCTGCCACTATGTTGATAATCACTGACAAATATTTCAGAACACTGTATCTTGCACTCAGTCAAAATACTCAGCTATAATATCAATAGCTTCATTAGACCTGAACACCATGTTGGGATTGCATACAAGTGATTGTAAGTGCAAAGTAACAATAGCTGTTGAATTTTGTCGAAGTCCACCCTGCCTACTTCTGCTGTGTTGGTCATCACTAACATTTACAGGCATATGAGCCAACAAAGGTGTCTCTACATGATCACTTGATTTACTAGAAATAAAAGCCAAATATATCTCAGTTCACACTGAACCATCATAGACAAGGAAGACACATGATGAACCGCCATACGACGCTGAATGTGCTAGAAATATCAGATCTTCTGCAAACCACATGTTAACATCTTCAACAAAGAATATAGTATGCATTGTTGCATTAATCTGTAAATCACACATTTGCAGTAATCTGTAAATCGCACTTAGTTATTGTAGTTAGAGTACTTACATGCAATGGGTCTGCTCTCTTACAGCTAACCAGGGGTTACATAACAATTTTTTGCATTATACTGGGTGTCCACAAAGTTTGGGTACATGGAGTAAATAAAATCATAACATAAACAATTAAATATAAGAAATAATAATTTCTTAAAGTATGTGTTAATCCCCATGTACCCAGACTTTGTGGACACTCTGTAGAACTTGCTTTATGATTTGGTAAAAATAAAGTCAGAAATTAACTCTTTAAAATATTTTTTGGTAATTCTTATTTTATTTTTATACTTTTCCAGCATTGGAATGTATTCCAGCAAGTTCCTGAAGTATTCATTCTTGTACCAGCTTTGTTAGGTTTGAAAGGCAACCTTGAAATGACCTTAGCATCTCGGCTTTCTACACAGGTAAAAGTTACTTCATTGCTTTTATTTAGGTTATAGAATAAACATGAATGTTTTTCACCGAAATCGAACCAAATTCGACGACTGGCACCCATGCCAACCTTCCTTCATTGGACACTAAACTCTGCTTGCAAAGCGGGATCATTGCCAGAGCAGCTGTCTGGCTTCTGTGCCGGTGGCACGTAAAAAGCACCATTTAAGCATGATCGTTACCAGCGTCGCCTTACTGGCACTTGAACAAAACATTTAAGCAAGGTCATTGCCAGTGCCGCTGGACTGACTCCTGTGCTGGTGGCATGTAAAAAACACCATTTGAGTGTGGCCGTTGCCAGTACCGCCTGACTGGCCCTCATGCCGGTGGCGCGTAAAAGCACCCACTACACTCTCAGAGTGGTTGACATTAGGAAGGGCATGCAGCTCTAGAAACTCTGCCAGATCAGATTAGAGCCTGGTGCAGCCATCTGATTCGCCAGTCCTCAGTCAAATCGTCCAACCCATGCTAGCATGGAAGGTGGACGTTAAATGATGATCATGATGATGATTGTCAGTTAATTAGTAACTTAAAATATTACTTGTTTAATTGCTTTAACTATCATTTATGGTATTTAATAGCATTTAACATCTTTTCTTGTGACTTTATTTTCATTTTCTGTGAGTACAACTAAATTTGACTACCATTACTATAAATATATTCAAATACTTCTTAAATTAACAAGTGTTTGCCTTTTGGACTGTAGCCTAGTAAAAGCCTTAAAACTATGTAAAATAAAGGCTTGTGAGTTCAGTCTCAGCTGAAGCACTTGTACACAGATATCAGGCAACAAGAATAAGCAATCATATATACCTCAAACATCTTAAAATATGAGGCAATGTAGACCTGATATTGTTCTATCTAAGTTGCATACATATGCACCTGCATGTTCATTTTGTAATTAGTGCACAAAAGGTTAGTGCCTAAAATAATATGATAATTAATAATTATACATTAATTGCAGACAATTTTGTCATTAGGGAAATTATTCTCAGATTTTAGTAAACATTGACTGCTAAAAACATAGGATCTTGATGTATATCACGCATGGGTGACCCTTTTTCGAGAAATGCACCACATGAGACATGGCTCATCGTCAGGCTGGCCACACTACTATAAAAAACTTCAAAGTACTCTGTCATTAGGCATGTCATTCAAAAAGTTTTGCTGCTGGCTGATATATATAGAAAGACGGGATGGTCATGGCTAGATTGACCTGGAGTAAATATGATGCCTGTTGTTAAATAAGTATAGATCGTATTGTCTAAAGTTTAGTGTTTCACTAAACAAAGTATGAGGCTAAAAGTCTAAAACTGTTCCATCAGTTCTTTCCTTCAGATTTCAACATTGAAGGCTGAATGTACTTTCCTTTTAAAATTAACAATTCCCAACAATGCCATATCTCTATCTCTGTTGAGCAATATTGTTTCACAATGTCTTGCAATTATTCAATATTAAAAAAATTTTTAAAGAATGGAGCTATTATGTTAGGTGCCGTCATCATGTATTTTTAACATAAATAAGTATAGTTACTAATATTTCGGTAGAATTCTTTATGAATAATATTGAAGACATCAATTAGAACAAAATCAGTTGTGCAGCATTTATTTATCTGTCTATCTATTTATGGCTGTTGACAATCTGAATACTAGATTTTTTATGTGTTATGATTTCTGTTTAAGTGATATTATTTCTTACTTCTATTCTATTTGAGAATATCTCAGCTGGGGTTTGACTTCATTAATTTCTGTTTATATATGATAAAAGGTTAATGATCACAAATGTTATAGAAGTATGTTATCTTAAGGTCACTATTTGCAACTTGATATAGAGCTGCTTAGTTTAATAACTGTAGTAGAGATATTAATTTTGATACGGTTCAATAGAGTAGAAATGAAATTACGTAAACGTTGATAAAATTACCTATTTGGAAAATGGTAGTGATTATCTGTTTAAAAAAAAAATATTAGTTGGTGTGTGTTGGTGAGTACTCTTAATTGTTATCTTTAAGTAACAACTGTGAGGTCGTTTATACTAAGGTGAAAGAGTAACACAGATACTGAATAGGAGTCTTGTAAATGACCCATGTGAATGAATCACTAAATTAGTTTGCATCAAATAGTGAAGCTGATCCAGTGAGGTTGTACAAGCTGAAAGTTGCAACAAGAACAGAGTCCAGTTGATTATGATGTCAGTCAAATAGTAGCAGAATGGAATAGTCTGTGAAAAAACAAATGTACTTTACTACTCAAACTGATATAAGCAATTGTCATAATGATTTTGAAAACTTTATTTACTTTGTTCAAAAGTTGTTATATCAAGTAATTCTGTGCAAGGCAACACAGCATGACAGCTGTTATGGGTTTCATGGGAAATTTATTAATCCTTCCCAGGTGTTAACTGTTTCTCTTGACAATTTTTATGAAGTCAGATATTTAATCTGCCACATCTTGATGTGTTGATTTTATTACTTTCAATATTTGCCTGCCAATGTCTTTTGTGCATTTCATAAACCATGTGTACTTATATACTTAGGTACAAGAAACTTACATACCCTGCATACTTGGTCAGGTTTTTTTTTCACTGAAATTGCTCAACAAATGTTCATATCAATTATGAATTGCTTGGGGCTATGATATATGTCGACACAATGAAAGAATAAATGGATAACCTTAACTTCTAGTATAATTTCCAGTATAATGGATATGTGTGAGATCTTACGTTGTAACAAATCCCTCTCCCATTGTACACATACCCCTCATCCTTTGCACATGTCTTTATAAAGTGCTTAAGAAGTACAAAATATTACTTAAATTCTGTCAGCCTGTTAAACTCTTGGGAAATTCTAAACACACATGGACATCCATCTTTGCAGATATGAGCATCTACACATGTATGGTACTTTCTATAATGTTTCCACTTGGTTACTGGGTTGAAGTAACTTTAGCACCATATATATTTATAGTTAGAAAGTAAGTTCATATAAAACTGTTTAACCATATCACATCCTTTTAATATATACTCTTACTCTAGATTCTCAAAATTATTTGATACCCCTGATGGTAGATTTATTTCATGCCCTTGGTAGAAGCTCTGTTTCATAACCTTAAACATATCAGATAAATCTTCCTGGTATAGAATACCTGTAAAAATATGAGAGTGTCACAGCTGTTTGAGCCAGTTAGGAGTTAAGTGAGATGGTTGTTTATAACATATACTATAATGTGATATATACCATATACCATAACTTGAGATATAACATATACCGTAACAATTTCATCTCAATTTATGATATTGTTTCCAGGTTTAAAAACAAAAACAGAAAAGCAATTTTATAGTTAGTATGTGTTTTAGATTGTATTCTCTCTTTTAAAATACTGTTAATGTTCCTCTAAGTATTCCTTTGCTTTCGTTCAGATCTTTAATCTTTTCTTCTGTGAGAACTAATATTTTTAACTCTTGCCTAACTATTTCTTCTTAGTTCATTTTATGTTTGATGTACCTTTTGTCCAGTATCTTCCGTTATCATTTTTGATTACAGTTTCACCTGCATGCATCACCTATTAACATTCTATTCACCTGACATTCCTGGTTTAAAATGGTATCATAAATAATACTATTTTATATTATACCTTGTTCTTTTTTGAAGATAAATGCCATTGCTGTAAAAGAATCTCTTTTGATGAAGCACATCTTAAAAATCTGTCTAAATCTCTGTTTTGTTTCAGTCTAACTTAGGAAACATGGAAACGAAGAAGGAGCAACTGAAAATGATTGGAGGTAACATAGCCTTAACTCAGGTAAGTTACAAAGATTTGTTAGTTTGTTTTCTTTTATCCTTTTATTTGTTTCAGTCATTTGACTGCAGTCATACTGGGGCACCACCTGCTGAACCATTAAGTTACGGGGACATAAACACACCCACACTGGTTGTCAAGCAATGGTGGGTGGACAAATACACACACACACACACACACACACACATATATATATATATATATATACGATGGGCTTCTTTCAGTTTCCATCTAACAAATTAACTCACCAGGCTTTGCTTGGCTTGAGGCCATGGTAGAAGACACTTGCCCAAGGTGCCATGCAGTGAGACTGAACCCGGAACCATGTGGTTGGGAAGCAAGGTTCTTATCACACAGCCATGCCTGCACCTATTTTTTTTTTTTTTTATGTAATAGATCTGAATGATTCATTGGTATGTCTCCATTTGTCTTCACTTGTGTGCTCAACTGTTAGCAGGTCCTCTTTGATTTCCGAAATTACCTTACATTCTATATCATTTTACATTCAGTTATCCTTCAAAAGAAAATAAATCATTCGACAGTGGCAGAATTTTCAGTTTCTTTGCAGCATTTTATTCTCACATGTGGCTACCAATAACTTTGCAAAGTGGGTAGGATCAAAGTTTCAGCGATTGCATAATTCTCAAGACAATTTTATAAGTAGTACATATGCTAGCACCATTTTGCTGATACACCTGCCCACTCTGATCAAATTGCATATGTTCTACCCGAAATATGATTGTTCTGTATATGCCAGATCAGAATGATTAGCTTTGAAATGTTGTTTTAGGAAGCTTGGTTTCTTTGAATGGTTTGATAGAACTTTGACACACAGCTTTGCCTTCCAAGTCTTTTCATTCCTTTTTTACACTATTGAAACTAAATTCAGTGGGGTGTATATTTTAACTGTTATTTGACTGATTATACAAGCAGATACTCTAAATTCATCTTGGAGTATTGGAACAGTATTATGCATTACTGAACGCATCAAAAATATTTTGTTTAATGATTTCAGCAGAATTTTTTAACCAGTGTACAGAAATTTTATGAAAATATAAGGTTTCATGATGTTCAGAGCTTGCTGGCTTCTAAAACAAAAAAAAAAAAAAAAGCAATTTGGTAGAGGAAGCAGTCAACATGGTGAATAGTTATAATTGAATCAAATCCTTTTTAATGTACAGTGATGACACATGACACTTGTATATCAGGTTTTCAAAGACACATGAGCTGGCATTTGACTGGTCGTGATTACTTTGAAATTTCTGTGTTTTTATAAACCACATACATTCGCAATTTCTCTTCTATGTTAGGGATATGAGTAACTTAGTTTGAGAATACCTGCTCTATAGAGTAAAATGGCAAGTTATATGAAAGCTAATTAGTTACTTACTAAGACTAATTAACATATCTAGAAATGAGAAAGACCATGCAGTGATATTGCCTAATTGCTGTCTCTGATAATGTTATTTTTTCATTAGACTACAATTGATAATCTTTATATTTCATTTTCTAGGCCCAAGCCATTGTTGTTGGGTTTCTTGCCTCCTTGGTTGCTATGATTATGGGATGGATACCTGAAGGTAAATTTAACCCCTACCATGCACTACTGCTGTGTGCTAGCAGCATGCTAACTGCATCTATAGCTAGTTTTATTTTAGGTAAGGTGATTTTTTTTATCACTCTTTTTAATTTCTCTTTTACTTGTCTCAATTTTTAAGATAATTTTTCTTGTTTCTTTTTTTTTTAAAGTTTTCTTTAACACATGTATTTATATACATGCACATGTTTCTTGTATTTGTTTGTGCTGTAAATAGTTTAAAATCTCTTCCCCCTCTTTTTCTGCTCATATTCAATAGAAGGGCATAAAGTTTCTATATTTGAAACTGAGAAAGACTATGATACTGTTTCAATTTGAAATATATACACATATACACTGGCACACACAAACACCTTATATATAAACACATACACATGCTCCAATGAGCACTTGATCAATGCTACTTATCTTGTTGAGTCATCAAAGACCATGGACAATTTAGTATTGAAATTACTGAAAGACACCAACAAGATATAAAGATTATCATACGTGATATGTCAGCAAGCAACATTTATTTAAAAACATTCACACATATAATGTATGATTGTGTTAATGTCCTCTTTTTCATTTTCAGATGGGTCAGACAATATTGTCATGCAGCAGATTGCCTTATTTTAATCATGTCTCTCCCAACCTACTTACACAAACCACCTATCTACCTACCTGTAACTCGCTCTTCTATCTCACAGCCTACTGTCACTCATCAATCTTTCATCCATTGTCCATGCCTCCTTCTATGCCCCTACTGTTCATCTTTCAGTCACTTCCTCCTCTTCTCAATTTCACTGTATTGTACTCTAGATCTCATCTGACCACCATATATATTTCTTCTAGTGTAACTAAGGATGCTACCGTAACTCTCAGCTCATCTCAGCTATTCATTGGGGGATGGACAAACAGGGAGGGGTGTAAAAAAAACATTGCCAATTACATTAATAAATTATTTGAGTGTCACTGCATTTGTATAATACAATCTACAGGGTTTGGACAAAATAATGGAAACACCTTAAAATTTCTAACAAATTTATTTTAATATGGAGTACTACCACCTTTGGGTGTAATTATAGCTTAAATTCTATGAGGTATAGAGTTGTACAAAGTTTGAATTGTTTCCAAAGGAATTTTTGTCCATTCTTCAGCTAAAACAGTCTCCAGTTTTTGTAGTGATGATGTTACTTGTTTTTCTAAAATGCTCCATAAATGTTCAATAATATTGCGGTCTGGGGACTGTGGTAGCCAGATAAGATGTTCAACTTCACTAAAATATTCCTCGTGCCATTCAGTAACAACTTTAGCTGTGTAAATTGGTGCATTATCATCCTGAAAGATTGCGTTTCCCTCCGGAAACAGTTCCACAAGCATAGGATGAATTTGACCAGATAAAATGCTTAAATAGTCTTGACTATTAATTCTGCTATGAAGGGAAACCATTGGGCTGGCAGATTTCCAAGATATAGGCCCCCAGATTATCACAGATCCTCCATGTTTAACACTTGGAAGAAGGCAGTCTGGGTCAAATGCTTCTTTTGGCTGTGTCCACACATATACTCGGCCAGTAGTCGGAAATAAGGTAAAGGATGACTCATCCGAGAGAATAACATTCTTCCATTGCCCTAGGGACCAATTCTGTAGGTTTTTACTCCACTCTAAATGCTTTGCAATGTTTGTTTTAGAAAGTAGTGGTTTTCTGATTGCAGCCCTCCCATGAAATCTGGCTTTGTGCAGCTCCCGACAAAGTTTTTGTGGAAACTGGGTTCTTGGGGTGGTCATTAAACTCTGCAGTAATTTTGGGAGCTGTACTTTTGTGATCCTTTCTAACAATTTGCGTAAGAATCTGACAGTCCCTATCAGAAAGCTTTGGTTTTCTTCCGGAGTTTTGTTTTGACGAGGAGCTTTTTCCCTCTTTCTCAAAGGCTGTCATTACTTTCAAGGCAGTACTTCTTGATATACCAAACATTTCAGCTGTTTTCGTTATGCTAGGACCTGCCATACAAGCACCAACAATTTGATAGATATTTCAAAATTATGATGCTATGATGCTAGGTGTTTCCATTATTTTGTCCAACCCATGTATTTGTTGATAGCATTATACAAGCTTCACCAAGTCCTATGACAATAATACTCTTACTTGAACAGTGAACTAGCAATTTCATAAAATTCATGGAGTTTACCATCTCAATTTGCCAAAATATTTCAGTGTATTTCCAAAATATTAGTATTGGAATCAGAATATTAAAATTAACGAGTGAGCCTCCTACAGCTTTAGCCATTCAAATAACAACAACCAAATCAACCATCTGCTGCTTTTCACATAAATGTTTGGAATAAATTCTGGGTTTTTTTTTTCCCAACTTTTACCTTGTTCTGTAATATAAATAGCTCACTTCTCAATTATTTCAGTATTTAATTTTCATTTGAAAGGCTTCTAGAGCAGTTGTATAGTTTAATTAAAACATAGAATGGGAAGCAAACCTAAAAGTATTCTACTGTCTCTTAATTCATCCTGACTTGAAAATAGTAGTTCAATGCTGACAATTGATTCAACTGTTTATATCTTTTTCCTATTTCTAAACAGTATCCTCTCCATAGAAATTCTTTTAAATTTATTTGTATGTAATAATCTGCTTACCAACCATATATATATGTTATTTTTTTCATGCAGGGTCTGTAATGGCTGCTTTGATAATCTTATCCAAAAAATGTCACATAAATCCTGACAATGTTGCCACTCCAATAGCAGCCAGTCTAGGGGATCTTACAACACTGTCTTTATTGTCTACTATTAGTCATCTTCTTTATCATTCAATTGGTATGTCAAGATTTCTTTCTTTCTTCGTTTTGTTGTTGTTGAGGTTGCTGCTGCAGAAGTGGAGCACCAATTAAATAAAAATCTTGCATTATTAAGTTTCATTCCATGGCATTCTGTACCCAACTTTGCTTTTCATTCCCTTCAGGGTTGCCAAAAAAAAATTACCAATTATACAGAAATACTAGTCATGACTCAATTAATTATACTCATTCTCTAAAGTTAAAAAATAATATTAATGATTCCATTATAGTGGCAAGGACCATATAGCAGCAGGTTAAGTTTTCTCTCTTTCAATTCCCAATTGAAGCTATTTCACTTGACTCATATTATCAGGTCATCCTATAAGTTCTGTCCGAATTTTGAATAAAGAAAACAAGTAATCAAATGTTATATTTAATTGAAATTTAACCATCAATGTACTTTCCCTGATTATCTATGACTTCCTTCCATTTATTTACAAGCTTTTTAATCCCATCAATTTAAAACTCTTTTGGTTTCAAAGCAAAGAACTCTGAAATGTCAGTTTTGACCTCCTCTTGGCTTGCGAAAGTTATGTCCCCCAAATGATTCTGTAAACTATGAAACAAATGGTAGTCTGAAGGAGCAAGGTCAGGAGAATAACGTGGATGAGGAATTTTTTCCCAACCAATCTCTTTGATCTTCTGTGATGTGATCTTTGCAGTGTGGGGTAGCGCATTGTCCCGATGAAACATCACTCCTTTTCGATTCACTAAAGCGGGTCTTTTTTTCTTCAAAGCTTTGTTCAAACGCTCTAATTGCTGACAGTAGACTTGAGCATTGATTGTTGCATTAGGTGGTAACAATTCAAAGTGAATTACTCCTTTGCAATCCCACCAGATAGAGAGAAGAACCTTTTTTCCATGAAGTTCCCTTCTCGGTTGTGGTTGAGCATTTTCCCCTGCTAGCAATATAAACAAGAGTACATTTTGCACCAAAAGCCAATCATCATCATCATCATCATCGTTTAACGTCCGCTTTCCATGCTAGCATGGGTTGGACGATTTGACTGAGGACTGGTGATACCGGATGGCAACACCAGGCTCCAGTCTGATTTGGCAGAGTTTCTACAGCTGGATGCCCTTCCTAACGCCAACCACTCAGAGAGTGTAGTGGGTGCTTTTACGTGTCACCCGCACGAAAACGGCCACGCTCGAAATGGTGTCTTTTATGTGCCACCCGCACAAGCCAGTCCAGGGGCACTGGCAACGATCTCGCTCGAAAATCCTACAGGAGCCAGTCAGGCGGTACTGGCAACGGCCACGCTCAAAATGGTGCATCTCATGTGCCAACCGCACAAGAACCAGTCCAGGGGCACTGGCAACGATCTTACTTGGCTTGCCGGGTCTTCTCACGCACAGCCCATTTCCAAAGGTCTCGGTCCGTAGTCATCGCCTCGGTGAGGCCCAATGTACGAAGGTCTTGCCTCACCACCTCAGCCCAGGTCTTCCTGGGCCTACCTCTTCCACGGGTTCCCTCAACTGTTAGGGTGTGGCATTTTTCACGCAGCTATCCTCCTCCATTCTCACCACATGTCCATACCAGCGCAATCGTCTCTCTTGCACGCCACAACTGATGCTTCTAATGTTCAGCTTTTCTCTCAAGATACTTACACTCTGACGGGTATTCACATTGACATTACACATCCAACGGAGCATACTGGCTTCATTCCTTGCGAGCTTACGTATGTCCTCAGCAGTTACAGCCCATGTTTCACTGCCATGTAGCATGGTTGTTCGTACGCATGCGTCATACAGTCTGCCTTTTACTCTGAGTGAGAGTCCCTTTGTCGCCAGCAGGGGTAAGAGCTCTCTAAACTTTGCCCAGGCTATTCTTATTCTAGCAGCTACACTTTCAGCGCACCCACCCCCACTACTAACTTGGTCGCCCAGATAGCGGAAGCTATCGACTACCTCTAGTTTTTCACCCTGGAATGAGATAGAAGTTGTTTCCTGTTTGTTTGCAGTCTTTATTGCACCTGAACATCTGCCACAAACAAAAACTAACTTGCTAGTTAACCTGCCTTTGATGTTGCTGCACCTCTTATGTGTCCATAGCTTGCACCGGGTACATCTTATAGAGTTACTACCTACTCCTTTTCTACATACTGAGCAGGGCCATCTACCTGAAGGGGTTTGTGTTTTATCTACCTTCCTACTTATTAGGATTTTGGTTTTAGCTAGGTTGACTCTAAGGCCCTTCAATTCTAGACCTTGCTTCCACACCTGAAACTTCTCCTCTAGTTCTGATAGTGACTCCGCAATTAGGGCAAGGTCATCAGCATAGAGGAGCTCCCAGGGGCAACCTGTCTTGAACTCCTCTGTGATTGCCTGGAGGACTATGGTAAATAATAGGGGGCTGAGGACGGAACCTTGGTGGACCCCTACCTCTACCCGGAATTCATTGCTGTACTCATTTCCAACCCTCACCTTACTGGCAGCATCTCTGTACATGGCTCGCACAGCTCTCACTAACCATTCTTCTATCCCAAGTTTCCTCATTGACCACCAGATAAGGGATCGGGGGACCCTGTCAAAGGCTTTCTCCATGTCAACGAAAGCCAGGTACAGAGGTTTATCCTTAGCTAGGTATTTCTCTTGCAACTGTCTCACTAGAAATAAGGCATCAGTAGTGCTTTTACCTGGCACGAACCCAAACTGCATCTCATCTAAATTGATTCGCTCCCTAATTAGTTGGGCTATGACCCTCTCTGTAACTTTCATAACCTGATCTAACAGCTTGATGCCTCTGTAATTATTTGTATCTAAAGCGTCCCCTTTACCTTTGTAGCAGTTGACTATGATGCTGCTACACCAGTCATAGGGTATGACTCCTTCGTGTATCACCTGGTTCGTAATACGGGTGACTAGGCTATAGCCAACACTGCCAGATATTTTGAGCATCTCTGCAGTGATTCCTGATGGGCCGGGGGCTTTCCCGGTCCAATATTAAGAGTTTTTCTCATAGTATTTCCCATGGTATGGTTTGTTCTAACAGAACATCCACATTTTAAGTGGGGATAAATATTACCCCTTGATAAACAAAGAGTCCCAAATCTAATTTTCAATCTTCTGAAATCAATAAATACACCACAAGTATACAGGAATACATTTACTGGACTATATTTCCCCCACTTCCGATGTGTGTAGCGAAGTTGATTCACTGGACTGTATTACATCCATCCATAATGAATACTGAAGTTATATGGAAGAAATTGGCATTTATTCTATTACTATTTGCTGGTGCCAATTCAGCTCTTGATAAATATGCAGCCTCTGTGTCTTTTAAAGAGGTTGTATGAAATCCTTTTTAACAGTGTACTTAACAGAATATATATAAACTGTAATAAGCCAGCTGAGATACTTATGCTACCTTTTTTAGACACCCAAGTTCAAGTTGTGTTTTGTTAAATTTGCTCTTTATCTTACAGTGTCTATAAAGTAATATATTGGTGTCAATTTCAATTGATGAAATTTTCTCCCCTACAAAACTGTTCTTATATTTAATCGAAATAAATTGCCATCAGCATAATTAAGGTGAGGAAGTAGCAGAAAAGGCAGGGTGCAATGTTTAGTTACATCCCTTTATGTTCTGAATTCAAAACTTGCCAGTGTCAACTACCTTTTATCATCTCTGGTGTTCATGAAATACATACCAGTTGTAGACTGTGATCAGTTCTATCACTTTTATCCTCATCTCACAAATTTGTGGCAGGGTTTGATAGATAGATCTCAAACCTATGAGAAGTTTCCTACATAGTCACTTGATTTGCTTGTAACAGCAGCCAAATCTCATAAATTTCACCATACCATCTTAAAATGGGAATGACACATTGAATATTATTATCCTGGATACATTTCTGAAAAAAGATTGGACAGTCATGACTAGAATGCTTTTGATAGGTCTGCATAATCAAAGCTATCTTAATGCTAAGCACTATCATCATCATCAGCAGCATCTTCATGCTTCTGTCATTGTGTCAAATGATGCATTTCCAAAAATTGTTTTAATTATTGATTTTTATATTTTATTTTGTTTTGTTTTTTCATCTGATATTTGTTTACTTTTGTTTGCAGAGAGTCAAATTTGGCTTGGTCCGTTCATTATAATACTTTTCATCTTACTTACGCCATTATGGATCTGGGTGTCTAGCAAAAACAAATATACATGTGAAGTACTATATACAGGATGGACACCAGTTATAAGTGCTATGGTTATAAGTAGGTTAGTATAAGTAGCACTTTTTTCATTACTACTTGATTTGTCACTTTTCACTGGTTGCTGAAAGGATTTCAAATATTTCCAGGTAATGTGACTGATTAAGGTTTGCTGACTTAATCATCTATTGCTTGAGATATTTTGATTATTAATCCCATGGTATGTGAACTTTCAGTAATTTGATTCAAGTCCTATAACTTGTGAATGATTTAACATTTAACTCATGAATTATCTCTCACTTACTAAAATAATTGTGACTTGTGACTTTTTGATATCTTCAGAAGTTCCAAAGATTTGGCTTATATTTATGGCTTTTTAAAGATTTAGTCACCTTGTTTCCAGAGAATTCAGTCAATATCAATATTTATAAAAGTTCAATCAACTTAGTGTTCTACTACTGTAGAGACTTAGAAACAGCTTGCAAGTGCAGTCAGTCAAAAACTCTGCATACTGGATGCCAGTAGGTTTCAGGAAAGAATGTGCACTATTTTGGGGCCTTCTTCTCAATGGCTTTACGATACACTGGCTCCCATCACTGATGTGTGGCTCCACCTATTATTTTGACTGACTACTATTCAACCTGAAGTCCATTTCAGGATCATCACCTCTCCAGCTAGGTTTCATCATTCCTTTTCAGTCATATTCAACGACTGGCCCTCTCAACTGTCACCTGGATCTCCTTCAAGATGGGAGGTGAAATAGGGAATGGTTCACTACCTTGCTTAAAGTCACTTTCCTCTACCAATAATGGCAAGATATGATCTTGTACCATATTGTATTGAGTTATTATAAAACCACAATGAAAAATATTACTTTAATTTAAAGATTAACTTTTCCTCCTTCAGCTATTAATGAAAATTAAAAGTAGGATTAGTGATTCTTCTGTATGTGATTGATTTAAGTGGATTCTTAATGAAGTTGTTTGGTTCACAGCATCAATTTTAAATCCTGTTGGAAGAGTCTCGAGTTTAACAGATTTTGAAAACTATTTAAGAAATCATTTGAAAATCCTATTTCAATACATGGTATAGTAGTGACAGTAAGAACTTTTGATTGCAGAATATTATTGTTTCAATAAAATCCATGTACAAGAAATAATTCACATAAAAAGTGTCTTGATTAAGATTATAGAAATAAAAAATAAAAGCATCATGCTCATCTCTTCTTTTCTTTGTTTATTACAGTATTGGTGGTTTAATATTAGACTTCACTGTATCTAACTACCATGGTATTGCTGTCTTTCAACCAGTCATCAATGGTTAGTAGTTTCTTTATAATTATTATCACTATCTTAAGAGTGAATGGATTGGCAGAATTGTTTGAATGTTGAATAAAATGCCTTGTAGTATTTGTTCCAGTTCTTTGGGTTCTGAGTTCAGACCTTGTTGAACTTTGCATCTCATCCCTTCACATTTCATCCTTCCAGATAAAATAAACTACATGCCAAGTACTGGGGTTTATGATATCGACTAACTCCCTTCTACAAAACTATCATATAAAGTTAGTGAAAGGCAGAATTATCATTATTCTTATCAAGGGTAATTGTTATCAGAAAAAAATAGAGCAATGCAGTAACTGCCTTGTAGTACTTAGCTGTGTTTCTTCATTGAAATCTCAATAGAGTTGACTTTGCTTTTTATACTTCCAGAGTCAATAAAATAGTACCAGTCTAATTGATTATACTCACCCTGCCAATCATCAAAGTGTTGTCTTGTTGGAAACCATTATTATTATGACTAATAATATTTTAAAGGTTACAAGCATTGAACTTGTTGACTAAATACCTAATAATACTTAGTGTCATTTCACTTCATTTTGAGTTCAAATCCTGTTAGGATTGAGTATGCCTTTCATCTGTCTGGAAATGTCTGGTGCTTTCATCCATCTCCCCTTTTCTAGCATGGGTTGGGCAGAATGATATATTCTTACTGTTCTTGATCCTTTTTTATTTCATCTATGAGGGCCCCCACATTCACACATCTGGCTTCTAATTATACATGCTTTTAATTTATTATCACATATACATTTAAGAAATAAAATTACTCACTGGCCACATCAAGTTTTATGTTGTATGTATCCTCAGGTAATTCTGCATGTCCCACAAAGATCCATGATTACAGCACTAAATATTGTTTCTGATATAGTCACAAGATCAGCAGTTCTGAGGGGAGGGAATTAATTAAGTTAACTTCAGTACTCAACATGTAGTTTATTGACCCCAATGGAATGAAAGGTGAAGTTGACCTTAGTGTGATTTGAACTCAAAACATAGAAAGCATTTCATCTGAGGCACTAATATCATTGTCAATTCACCACCCTTTTATACCAAATAAGAATGATTTCTTATTATTAATTAGTATAATGGTCATGTGTTGTTATTACAGCTATTATATACTTTAGACAAGTAACATTACTTTACATTAGCAATATCAGGCAATTAGACCTAATGACCTCTTCCACAAATTCTTATATAGACTAATTGTTGCATATCATCATCAGCTTCCTCAGATGCTGAATTCTATTCTAAAATCATCAAGTGCTTGAGTATATAATTACCAGTAAAACAGAAATCATTGCTCTGGTTCCCTATTGGCTAGTAATTTCACTGTCATCTTCATTTTAACATCCGCTTTCCCATGCTGGCATGGGTTGGATCGAATTCATTGAAGTGAATTTCCTACAGCCAGATGCTCTTCCTGTCACCAACTGTCATCTGTTTCTAAACAAGATATTTCCCCATAGCCAGACACGTTTTCATGGAATGTTGGAAACAAAGGACATTGCTTGCATGATGGTGATATTATCACATGAAATGAAAGCAAGGAAAAGTAAGATACACACATACACACTTTCAGTTTCAGTCTTTCAACTCCACTCAGAAGGCTTTGGTTAACTTGAGGCTATAGTTGAAGATACCTGCCCAAAGTGTTACACAGTGGACTGAACCTGAAACCACATGATTAGGAAGCAAGCTTCTTATCATACAGCTCTGCCTAAACCTAACCATGCCTGTATTTATATTTATTCATTCACATTAAGTGACAAAGTAACTGTAGTTATTCTGTTGTTACTCTGAAGAGAATGTTAGTGCTGTATGTTTTTTTGTGAGTGTAACTTACCTGAACAAAATGCTTTGTGTGTAATATAATGAAGCTAAGACTAGAAGCAAAACCTATTCAATATTTTTGCTTGGAACTTTGTCATTTATTTACAGTCTGCATAGTTGACTAGTAGTACCAATTTAAGTACACTAGACTTACATAGCATACACAAAACCCAAATATATTATACACTACAGCCACTATCATTTTAACAACTCTCAGAACTATAGTTTTCAAATATTTACAAATCTAACAATTTATATAATTCATATATATATATATATATATATATATATACACACACACATTGCTACATACACTTGATATGGTCATAGTCTAACAATAAACGTCATTCAATTATATCTACACTACCATTTACACTTACTTGCTGCCGTCATATGCAAACAAACTTTCATTTATCTTGCTTTACCAGCCTTTTACTTGGCTAAAAACATAGGAAAACTGTTGGCATTCCATTTCAAGAATTGAATATAGAGATCAGCACTGTATTTAGGCACTGTTCTATTAGGTAACTGTACAGAACTAGCCTGCAGATAATACAGATGTTGTCATGGTAACAAACTACTCCAGTACTATTTACAACAAGGTGACACCTATACCAGGACACTCTGAACTAAATTATGCAGTGAAAATGTTAATCTTATATGTTTCAGTTCATCTCATTGTGGTGAATAGGTTCTAGAAACTTCTAGGAAATCTATATCCTATGACTTTGTATCTTTCAAGGTGAAGTCATCTCCATTCTGATTAACTCTATTGAATGAAGAGATAATCATTGACCTTATAATCTCCCATTATTGATGCTAACCACTCCGCTATGAAGAAAAATGGTATTTATTTATAATCAAGTGGTGTGAAGCAAATAAAAGAAGTGATGCAGTAGTTATGTATTGTATAACATTGCCACCGCATGTTTTCAAATTATGATTTAGTTCAATTTATTGAGAGTCAATGATTGAAGAACAAGATATATGACTGAAGTGTGGCTATTGTCTCTGATTGATGGGGTATTTACTATCTTTGATTGATAAGTAAATTACAATACTGTGCCATACACCTGTGGGAGTGTGATACAGTAGTAGGGAAGATGATTGAAACTGTATTTGATATTAAGCTTGTAAGTTCAATCTTCATGTGAACAAACTGAACAAACCTAAAGAAAATTGTACAATATATTTACTGGAAGTTTAGCATAGATAGAAATGGTTGAAACATTACAGATAAGATTATAACACTTTGGTAGACCTTCACTACTCTGCTTTTACCCTGTTATCCCAATCTTAAATGTTGAGGCCCCTGTACCATTTCTTCAGAATAACTAATATTTAGCAACATTTGTACAAAAACCAATGAGTTGGTGGGTATTATATTTAATGCAGGAAAGAAGCTAACAAGAAATAATGAAGCAGTAATGAAAAAAAACTATATTAATCTTTGGTATTTTAATTATTTTGGCAAGTATGGAACATAATCCAGTCTTCTTATGATCGCATCAATGAGATATAGACTTCACTGTACTTACAATTATCACTTAGAAAATAACAAGAACGTCTTTCTTGTTAACTTTTCGATATTTCATGCATCTAACTTTTTTTTGCTGATGACGTCTCTGAACAATTTGTATAGAGACAGCTTACAATTGCTGCAAGACTGTTCCACTGTATAATTTTATTTTGCCATCTAAATCTTTGTTTTATTAATTTATTCTTTTGTTGTTGCAGGTGTTGGTGGCAACCTGGTAGCAGTCCAAGCTAGCCGTTTATCTACAGGTTTACACAAAATCAGTACCCCAGGACATTTACCTTCACACTTACATAGTGGATGTCCAAACCCTATTAAGAGTTTTTGTGGGTCTCGTAAGTATAACTTGGCTTGTACTTACTTACCACTTTTATCCTGTTAATTTACAGTTTTGTAACAACTAACCTATTGTTGCTATCACCTGTGGATTTTACACTTACATATTGGTGACATGACCTACTTTACTTACTTACTTAAGCTTTTCACTTCCTGTGAAGCATAGGCCATCAACAACTTTTCTCCACTGTTCTTGACTCTCAGACATCTTTTCTGCTTCTCTCCAGTTGGATCCCTGCTTTTTCAGTTCTGTTTCAGCTCACATCCACTCCCTGGTATTATTGGTTTTGAATTGTCCTTGGTGCTACTATAACTTTGCTTTTTTCTAGGTAAGGGTGTCGGTCCTATGCAAACCCATTTTTTACCTCTGGAAAGAAGTAGTTCATTTTAGTCTAGCCTTTGATCTGTCCAGCATGGTAGGACCCTGACAGATGCTTGAATTTTGTTGGCATAGTTCTTAGGGTCACTGAACCACACAAACACCACACTAATAAGGACTGGATCTTGTAGCTGTACTTTAGTTGTACATATTACGAGATATAGCTTCAATCACTATATTATCTTACTTTCACTGTAATACCTCTCTCATCATTAATTACTAGATGACCTACCATACTTTCCTTACATCACCGTATCTCAAACACACCTGTTGCATTGTCCTACTTTATCACCAACAAAAACTCACTGGGAAGTAGAAGCAACTTTTACATGGTTACACAAAGCAGTCAAACCTAATCACACCCTGGCATCTTGAAAGTTGTATATATATATATATATATATACATTGGATAATTTAGTTTTCGATACATATACCTGAAGTTAAGATGGAATGGTCATGATGGATCGCCTATGATCATAGATTTCCATGGTTGATTGACACTAAACAGCAACAGCCAAGAAGGAATCTTCACAAGATCATTCAATCTGTTGGAAATAGCAGTCAAATCTCCCTTCAAATCATACACTACTGACTAAAAAGAAGCTTATACTTGAAAGCGTAGTCTTGGATACATTATTCCTGAAAGAAGTAATCAATGGCCACAATTAAAATAACTTTGATGATAGGTTTGCTTAACCAGGACCAATGGCTAAATAACTACACCACCATTATCACTGCTACCAACACCACACCAGATCATTTCATTACCTACTGACACACAAGCCACATAACATCCCATTATCACCAACAACTATACCACATTACGTTATTCTATCATCAACACCATATACACACATCATATTGTATGACTACCAACATGTATTGCATACCATATCCTATGACCAATGCCATGAGTCTCTGCATGGTTGCTGGATGTGCTACAAATAGCAGCCATGTCTCTCTCAAATTACACTCTACCATACAAGAGGACATTGGATAATGTGATCCTGAAGGTGCTGTGCCTAGGACAAAAAAAAAGAAAAGAGATGGGCTGGGTTAGAATATCATTGGTCATGGATCTGCTTGACCAGGGCTAGCATAGGGCTAAACAACAACTGGCATACACACATGTAGCTTCACATTACAGGTGCAATGAAATATAGACAATCTTCAAAAATTATGGTGAAGACCCCGATGGAAGACATTAAGTCCATGACTGCTGATGAACTTATAATACAAAGAGTGAATTGGATATGTGATGTGTTAGTCATTGTGTCCAATACAGTTACAAGTTATAGTCAACATATGAGGTTAATAATGATTTTACTTCCCTAAAACATATCCTACTACCACAAAGACATACTCCACTGTCACATTCACATTAATAACTGCCATATATGAAGGAATTATTTGACTTCAACTCTATTAGGAAACTCTTAAAAGATGATGGATGTCCAAAGCTGGAGACTTTTTCTGGATTCCATGCACAGAGTCACTGGACTGTCATCATCATCATCATCATCATCATCATCATCATCGTTTAATGTCCGCTTTCCATGCTAGCATGGGTTGAACGATTTGACTGAGGACTGGTGAACCAGATGGCAACACCAGGCTCCAATCTGATTTGGCAGAGTTTCTACAGCTGGATGCTCTTCCTAACGCCAACCACTCTGAGAGTGTAGTGGGTGCTTTTACGTGTCACCCGCACGAAGGCCAGTCAGGCGGTGCCAAAATATTCTGTGATGAATCGGAGTTGATTCAAAGAGCTGTGTTAATGGAAATATCTTGCCTGATTTTGGAGGTCTTCATCCTGATCTCAGTTTAACCTATACTGCTAACCTCATCAGTGAACATTCTTTCACAGTGTCTCCAGCCTGTTACAGATTCACTCTCCTAATTACATATCTTTTTATCTTCAGATGTTGACTCAAAGTCATCCCGGGTGATGCTGTTCCTTGTTATCCCAGGTCATCTGATCTTCATGTACACAATATCATTTATGATGGCTGGCCACACAACCATAACTTTCATCTTTGCTTCCATTTATCTTACCACTGCTCTCCTTCAGGTAAGCTATCCTATTCCAGTAAGGGAAGTAATCTGGGTTTATGATTTTGTGTAGCATGAGTAGTATTTCAGAATGTTGGGATGCATTGAGATTTAAGCCTTTGTGGAGCTAGTGAATGTGTCTGGCTTGGTAAACTATTTGAGGTTATGTTGCAAGTGAAGTAGTAACAAGCCAGCTATGTGTTTGTGATGAGTATGTTGGATGTAGTGGTGTGTGGTAGGAGTTGTGTTGATGTGATATTTCATGCTTGTAAGCTGGAGATGTTGGAGTATGATGAAGACAGTGGTGCTTGTTTGAAGTAGAAAATAGAGAAATGGATTAAGATTTTTGGAATGTGTGTGTGTGTGTGTGTGTGTTGACCTAAATCATGGAGGATATAAGAGATTACATACGGAGATTTCACTTGGGTTGCTAGGCCTTACAACAGTGCATGATGAGTAATGGTATGTTGTGTGGTAAGCATGTCCAACCCATACCGGTCAGATGGTTATGGCGTGTGTGTTTGTATGTGCACATGTACACATAAAACAAATTGGTACTTGTTGCTAAAACTAACCAAAATCTGCCTTTTATCTTGCCAGGTTGCCTTACTGCTCTACATTGCCAACTGGATGGTCATACATATGTGGAAGAATGGAAATGATCCAGATAACTTTGCTATTCCTTACTTAACAGCCATTGGAGATTTAACAGGGACTGCATTCTTGGCTGTTGCCTTCCACATCCTTTATCTGATTGGTGACCGTGATGCCGATGTTGGTGATTGAACATTCACTTCCTTCTGTTTATATTTTATTTTATCTCCTGATTATATTTTTTTTACTCTTTTCAATGCTTGTTTCATATTTATGTGTGCATTTGTAATGTATGTGTGCATATAATCACACATATATTGCTATCCATTTCCAAATGCACACAGACATATACACACAATATATATATATATATATATATATATATATATATATATGTATGTATTAATTGGTAAACATTTGTAAATAATATTATTTTAAGTTAAAAATATAACAAACTCTAACACTTACAAATATATACTAATTAATATTGTTTATATATAAAAACTTTTAGCTGTTAATTTATGTGTGTATATATATATATATATATATATATATATATATATATATATATATATTTTCAAGACTTCAAGACCACTTGGCCGTTGAAACATTGATCTGACAAGGATTTCTGTAATGAATGCGGAAATATATTTTCCACTTGGTGGTGACTGATTCTATGTTGTATATAAATAACAAAAGAGAAAAAGACATGATATTTCATATTCATGCTCTTTGCATTTGTTTGTGCATTAATGCATGTAACCATTATTTCAGAGTGTGGCTTGTTATGAATCTTTTCTGGCCATTATTATGGTGTGTTATCAACTTCTTGCAAATTCTGTGGCTAACAATTATTTTTCAGGGATTTTGTGAGATATTTTATATAACCAAGATTATACCACAAAAGTTGAATTTTCTAAATACTTCAGAGCTAAACATCTGCTAATTCTTTACAAAGTACAAATACATAATACACACTGTAAATTGTATTATCAGAAAAGGCCTTCCTACTGAAATCAAAGTCTTCACTTTTAACTAACTACATTAATCTACAGATGTGTGTGCACTATGCCCTTCCTTCTGATATTGTAAAAGCTTCTGCAAGTTTACTAACTAAGCTCTATTTTATTTAATGCATAAAATTTACTTCCTTTTTATTTTTTTTACCACCCTTTTCATATCTCACAACGGGTATTTCTTTCCTGTAAAACAGAAACCAAAGAGACTGGTTAGTAAGATTTGTATTATCTAGAGAAACCAACAAAAGAAGTACAGTGAAGTTGCTGTAGGAAGTAGAAAATCCAATAGAGAAGTTGACAAGCGTGAAATTAAAACAAGCGAGCAGAGTATCTTTTTCTAACACAAAACTTTCCATTTAGTACATTATTCCAAATAGCACTTTGGGATTGCCATACATACCTAATTGGTATCTTTTGAATATACACCAAGAACTATGCTAATAGCTTAGGAGTGAAATTTAGGATTTCTCAGTTTTCTGTGAATTCATCATTATTATCATCATCGTTTAACGTTCACTTTCCATGCTAGCATAGGTTGGATGATTTGACTGAGGACTGGTGAAACCAGATGGCTGCACCAGGCTCCAATCTGATTTGGCAGAGTTTCTACAGCTGGATGTCCTTAGCTTTTCCCAGCTGGTTTGCACACTATGGCAACACCATTGTTATGTTTTCATTATTCTGTGTAATGTCTTTTCTTTTTTATTTCAGATTCTTCAGAAAATGAAGGGTAATGATACATATTAAGCATACATTGAGTACATATTTAACAGAAAACCATAATATTATAACATTTATTCACATAATGAATTATTTAACCACATGAGTGCCATTTCGACAGATAACTTCAAAAATCCTATTAGTCATGGATTTGTCAACTTCTTAATAGTAGCAGGTTGGACTGCCTCTACTGCAGCTTTGATGGTCACTCATAAGACATCTTTCAACATAAATTGGCGTCCATTTGGCATAAACATCTTGTTTAATGATGGTCCAAACATTTTCAATAGGGTTTGAGATCCGGAGATGCTAGTGGCCACACCATCGACCTTTCACCTTGTGTGCCGTCAGACCCTACGAATGTTTGGGTGGTTCTAGCAGAGTGGGAGGGAGCATTGTAATGCATAAATATGAGATTCCTTAGAAGTGACAGCAGTATGTCATCTAGCCAGCGATCCAAGACCTCCTTCAGGAGATTGCAGTAGACGGCTACGATTACTTTAGCCTCTTCAGGCACCTTGACTGGGCCAACAAGTCTGTCCCCAATGATACCAGCCCACAATGTGAGTCCTCCACCCTGTTGTTGACGTCGTAAACATTGGTGATACTTATCTCCAAAATAGAACCAACCATTTGCCCAGCTATCAGATTTGTCAAGGGTTACCCTGGTTTCGTCAGTGAACAGAACACAACTCACGTATAACATCATGTACTTTTGCGCCCATTGAAGCTTCAAACTCCCGTGAGGAGGCAGTTTCAAGGGTTCTTGCATGGAAGCCATGGTCCTGAATATGCAATTTCTGGTGGTTTTCGGTACATGAGGAAGTCCAGAGGCAGTGAAAATGGCTTTGTTTGTTTGTCCAGGTTTCCCACATGACTTGTGGCCTAAAATCCCTAAATTCCTTAAATGCTTAGCTGACACAATCATGGAGGTCCCACAATTGGATCGTTTCTTCCTTGGCACTCATGTGGCTAAATAATTCATTATGTCAATAAATGTTATAATATTATCATGGTTTTCTGTTAAATATATACTCAATGTATGTTTAATATGTATCATTACCCTTCATTTTCTGAAAAAAATGTCTAGATGAGCTATTTTCATTCAAAAGCTATTAATGTGGTTCATCTAAAAACTGAAGAATCTGAAATAGAAAAGAAAAGACGTTACACAGAATAATGAAAAAATGACAATGGTGTTGCCATAGTATGCAAACCAGCTGGGAAAAGTTTTATCAAAATCGATTTAGAATTACTCAGAAAACCGAGTAATCCTAAATTTCACTCCTGAGCTATTAGTGTGGTTCTGGGTGCATGTACTAACTGCACCAAAATTAATCAATTTTACTGTGCTTGCCCCACTTCTGCCATGGAGAACCCTCATATGCTATCAGATTTTATCAGTAAAAAACCCTTCTTCCTTCTCCATTCTTACAGAATACATGCACAGTTATGTACACTTCTTGAAATATATTGATTATTTGACAAGAGAAAATAATTAACCAATGGTTCATGTTAACTAAGGTAGAAAAAATTTCTTGTTCAGCTAGTATTTTCTTTTCCATTTAGAAACCTTATACCTTATACAACATGCACGTGTGCACACACACATACACACACGAACTTAGCAGCACAATTTCCTTCATCATTCCTTGTTATGTTTAAAAAATTGGATTGCTCATAGCTAGAGTGCCATTCATGATATGTCACTTTAGTAAGTGCTGACCTTTGGGTTAAACCATACCTATATTGAGTGCTACACTCAATATGTTCTACAGCTCATAATGAATGAAAGATATGATGGGAAAAATGGGCAGAGTGCCACAATATACTTGGTCTATGATTATCTCCATGGATCTACTGATTTGGATCATTTTACAGCAATAGACAGAGGAGGCCAAGGCTAGCAAATAGTTTAGTTTTTGTCTCCTCTGTCCTTGCCATCTACCACTCATTGTGTTATTATATTTGTATCTTCTTTAGACCACTGTCTAATTGTTTCAACCTACACAATGGGAATCAAACCTGATAACTTTTTTAAAATCTTATGGATTTAATAGAACTGGTAACACAAGAATCTTTGAATTACTCATTTAAACAGAGAGTATCTTTCATATAATTCTATACTATATTTATGTATTTCTTTATTTGTTGGTCAGTAACTTAACAGATTTTATATTTCATTGCCACCAAATTTTCTACCATAATATTTAATTAAATTATATATTAATGTTTAATACAATATTTCTTAAGGTGGGGTATGGAAACGTTTTGGTGGGGTGTAAGTAACAAATGAATAAAACTTGCAATGGAGTTTTAATTAAAACTTCTTTTGAATATATATCTATGCTGTAAGTTGGCCATTCATAGTGAGGAGCATGTTTTTTGGGGGTTTTTTTTGAAAATTGAAGTGGGATGTGTGACAAAAAATAGTTATAAACATGGTCTAAAATAATTGATAGTGATGGAGAGAACATCAATTTAGTTAGGTCTGAGTTCAAACTGTGCCAGGATCTGTAAGAAGAATTATATTTGACTGTATCGGTTCTCTATAGATCTGTGATCATGTGTCACTATTTTATACATTGTATTATATATATTATTCTTTTATTGTGTCAATCATTGGAATGTAGCCATGCTAAAACTCAGTCTTCAAAAGTATCTTGTAGTTTAGTCTGCTGCTGTTTTACCCATCTATATTCTCAAATTCACCTGTTGGATGTAAAAGAAAGTAACTTCATTTCTGTATCAACACACAGGTACACACACACACACACACACACACACACACACACACACACGAGGTATTACACAGCTTCCATTTACCAAATTTGAAGGTATTGGTCAACCTGAAGAAGTGGAGGAAACACTTGTCCAAGGTGCTATGCAATGGGATCAAACTTTAAACCACATTGCTGAGAGGCAGATTTCTTTGATGTAGTTCTGTACAATTTGAGCATCTGTAGGAAAACATCTGTATGAAAAAAAAATGTGAGCTGGGAGAGAAGTTTTCACATCTGAGGAAGAATGACTTGGCCAAACCAGGAAGTGAAAATCAGCAAAGATGAGGAGAAAAACAAAAAGCGGTGGTGGAATGGAGTAGAAGTGGTATGCAATTTACTAATTCAGGAAAACAGTGGTGGTGTGTTAGCTGCAGAATGACAAAGAGGAAAACAGAGCAACTGAACCAGTTGTTCTAATTTGTTGGAGGATTTAGTTTTCATCAATGAACTGGGTGGTTTTGATATGGTTTAGCATGTGTGATATTGCCATCCCAGATATGAAAATAGAATGTTAACAATTGATCAGTGCTCAAGTTTTATCTAGTCATAGAACTAAGTCTTAATCTATTGTACAAGCTATTTTACTGCATCACTGAAGATTAAGGTGGTTATCTACCAGAAGTGTGAAAGTTTTGGACTTACAACTTGAAGTAATTGTTCTGGCTCTTTGTGTTCTGAGTTCGAATCCATCTGAAATCAACTTTGGTTTCATCCTTCCAGGGTTGATAAAATAAGGTGAATTCTGCTTCCTTTTTCTCTCCCAGAATTAAGCTAATACTGCAGTGTGAGCAAGTCATGGGGGACCACTTCCCTTCCTCTAAGAAAGGGAACAAGGTTGAGCTTGAGACTCAAAAATCATACAAAGAAACCTCAGAACTTGGCAGGCATGGATAAACCAAGGTGCTGTAGAGTACAGAATAGTTCCCTTTCTTTACCAGAAGGGTTTTCTCTTGATTACAGCTAATTCTTTTTTTTTAAACAAAAGTCAGGTAATTTGCCATTTGATGTACTACAGAAAAATAATAATAGCATGTATTGTTCATTACCCAATCTACACAATTGTTGAATTAATACTGGGCATCTACACAGATTTATACAATCTAGCTGGAGAGCAGAGCATGCATGGTTGTAGTTTAACTAAAGCAGATTGAACCCCCACTACATAAAAATTGTGTTCCTATGGTTGTCAAGCTCACAGAACAAAATATGTTGGTATAATGTCTCTTTAGAAAGAACTGAGTACTACAAGTTGATTTGCATATCACAATAACACAGTTTCCATCAGTACCATGGAGATCACAAGGTTAAAAGAGAAATACAGAATGCTTTTAGCAGTAATATTTTTAATTTCTTAGAACAGCCCTCATGAAAATGATCAATAGAGGTAACAGCTCAAATTGATTCCACACAATGATTTTGGTTTACTTTATCAGTATTTATAGATATCCTAATAAATTGCCTTTTATTCATTTGACATCTGATAGAGAGAGAGAGAGAGAGAGAGAGAGAGAGAGAGAGAGAGAGAGAGAGAAAGAGATCAGCAATAACATCTGGAGTTGTTTTTGCTATTGTCTTTTTTATTTATTTTTAGATGTTGCAACAAATTTTTTTGTTATTAAAAAAAATCAGAATATTGACTTGCTTCCATCAGGCATATTTGCATATTTGCATATTTGCATTCCTATGCTATTTTAAAACAATTTCCTGCTGTATGTGTGGAGTGTATATGCTTGCATGTATTTATTTATTCTGTATATATCACATTTCATTGGTTACAGGTGTTCAACAGGCCAGTCACTGGTTCACCATGTTTATGATGGCAAAAGTGATAAGGGGCTATTTGTGCAACTTGAGTGAAACAAATACCACACATGTATTTTAGTTTGAAAGCATCGAGGTTATCAGTTTACTGGCCATTGTTTATATCTTTCACTAATATATATTGAACAAAAGACACTCAGACAAACACACACCTATATACATTTATGTATGTGTGTGTGTGTGTGTGTGTGTGTGTGAGAATGTGCATTGGAGAATGGGAAAAAGATTATGAATGTATAATAGTTTTCAGTTGTTCAGTTACTTTGTTTTCATGAGTAAAGCCTTCCTAACAAAGTAAATATTCTATCAAAATGTTTTATGGCATTCTACCAGGAAATATTTCAGGTATGTTCTTTTCAGATAAATGAAGACAAGTAAAGTAATCTGTTAATGTAGGGTTATGACAATTTGCAAATTGTTTGGATTGAACAACAAATAATGAGCTGTCCAGCATCTCAACCACTCAACCATCATAAAAGCAGTAACATATTTTTTTGATATTTGAAGATATTTGAAGAAATATTTCTTAAATGATCACAAAAATTGAAATTGATTTTTTAGAGAAGGAATCTAAAATTGTGAGATGTTCTTTTGCTATTGACAATGGAAACTAAACCAATTTTGTGGACTCAGACTATCAGTAGAATTTACTTCTACTCTAATTCATTCAGCATCTTCCTGTGATTTTTATTCCAATTTCTATAGCTTGATAGTTTCGATTAACTTGCTGCCTTTCTGATCCTGCTTTAGCTTGTCTGCGTAACCTAGTTCTTCCTTAGCCTTCTTAATGCTTTACTACCATGTTATGGCACTTTGTACCCAGCTTGCATTTCTGAAACATATCAAGCTTTTTCTAGATTGCTTAGCTTGACTTCTAATTTCAGATTCCAAGACCTGATGCTAAAGTCATTCCTATTTAACCATTACATATCCTCTACCTCACTTTCAATAAAGAATCACACTGACACATTACGAAGTCTAAATGCTGCTAGCACCACTATACTGTAGATACTGTGCTATTTCTGGGCTTCATTCTAAATACTAGCCTTCTCTATGGATATTGTCCTATAACTGGGATTTATCACACCTAATATCACCTTTTAAAGTGGAGCAGTTGAAGAGAAACTGTATTTTTTACATACAACTGAAATAAACAGTGTGATTGTTCAGGATGATGTTTTAATTCAACTCAAAATTTCAACACACTGACTTTAGGCAATGTTTTTGAGATAATAATTCACAGTGTTAGACTAATAAATGATGTCTTAAAACAGTGTCTTACAACTGTCACCTTACACAATTGCTGAAACATTCAGGATATGATGATGCTTCGTGACTAAGGCCCATGCTGGGGCTTAAAAATGGTGCTGTAAGTGACTCAGGATATTCATTAACATACTTAATCTGCTACAAGTAAGTTAAAACTACTCAACAGTAGCGGGGAGTTCTTCAATGTTCCTAGATTTAAGATATAGTTCTATGGTGGACCATGTCATGATTGTCTGTGCACCATTCTTTTCATTTTAAATGATTTTACAAGCATAGAAGTTCATCTGAATATCAAATACTTTTAAAATATAAGTTAAATCATCATTATCCTAATTCTTAGTTCCTACAGCCATGAACAACATGCTTCAGATATGTTTACAGTATGCAATCCAGCTTTGTTATTGAATACTAACAAACATATTAAGTATATCATAGATTGTAGTTTTAAATTCCAGTTCTATTACTAACTCTGGAACATTAGAACCTTTTTTACTCACTTATAAAATTTAACTTAACCTCAATCTTTCATCATTTACAATAAATTCTCTTTTATTTTCAAAATATTCAAAATGGTAATGATGTTGATGACTTATGAATTACAAATCTGCTTATGTTTGTTCTACACATTGCTTTAAATATATATTATTACTATAGGAAAAAAAAAGCCAAAATCTATTGTTTGGGTGGGGTGGAGGTGTTTAGAAAATGAAAAAAAAATGAATGTAGAATCTGTGGATAAAATACATGTTTTGAATTTGTATAATAATGAGGTGTGAGCAGCAGTAAATAATAAAACTTCAAGATGGTTGATGAATCAAGAACGGGGAAAAACAAATTAAAAATCAATATTACGCGAAATTGTGTCCAGATGAACTTAGATGAAAAATAACAGTTAAAATAAATGGTGGGGGGGGAGCGAACAGATTGGCCGATCTGACGATATAATATATGTTAAATTCAAATTACAATAAACGTAAACAAACGAAGTTTGCTTTTAGAAGCGTTGAGATGTCTTAGAAAGTTAGTGATTTTTAGATTCTCAATCGCAGGATAATGCTAATAATATGATATATTCATGTGTGCGTGCATACATGTATATGTGTATATATATAAACGAATGATAGAGATGGAAAATGGAATATATGAGAAACTTTATTTCTCACATCGATGCAAGATGGGTCGAAACGATCGTTGTCAGCAATAAAATTTCTCGTATATTCCATTTCCCGTCTCTATTATTTGTTATATACTCAACGAACACTGAAGAATTCCTGAAGCAGATCCAGCAACAATTGTGTAAATATCGTGGATGACGTCAGGTAGTATCAGCATTGAACGTGCTTCAGTTAACTACTCGGTACATTTTCATTGCATAAATTATATATTGGGTCATCCCATAAATAATGTGGTTTTTTTTTTTATACTTCTTTTATTTTTCAAAATTAAGATAAAGTTCTTTTTTAATTTAAAATATACTCTCCTTCATTTTCTACAATGCTCTTCCATCTATCTCGCAGGCTTGCAAGGCCCCTCTTCCAAAGTTCACTTGTCCGTGACGAAAAATACTCCTCCAGTACTGTTCTGACTTCGTCTACAGAATTCATATTTTTTCCGTTCAAATGATTCTGAAGACTGCGGAATAAATGATAATCAGATTAGGCAATGTCCAGCCAATATGGTGAGTGGGACATCGTTTCCCATTCAAATTGCTCCAGCTTTTGGAATGTCATCCTCGCTATATGTGACCGAGCATACAGACTCGGAAAGTTTGAGGAACCCATTGACCCAATTCGTTGTCTTTTCCGATGGCATGCAGGTGACGATGAATGATTGAATAACCAAATCCTAGTTCCTCAACAGTTACAGTGGGATTTTGTTCCACTAATGTTTGCAAGACGTCCTCATTAAGCTTTACAAATCTTCCAGGATGAGGCTCGGAATTTCTGGAACCACCGTTGACGCTGGCTTACTCTTATTGTCAGATCCCCATAAACTGCATTAATATTCCTTGCACTTTCTGTTGCGTTGTTGCCTTTATTGAATTCATAAAGCAAAATATGCCCATTATGATGCTCCTCGTCACTTCCATTATAGCTTTGAAAAAGTAACTTAAAATCGAACTGCATTCTTCCAAACTTACACTAAAGACACAAGGTAAAATTACTACCTGCTTTTATAGCAAGTAGATGCAGGTAGTTTATTCCGTCTCCCTCCGACTTTTTGTTCATGCAATTGAAAAAAACCCTCATTATTTATGGGATGACTCAATATATATATAATGTATGAATATATACGACTGAAAGTGGTACTCAACACATTTAGTACAAGTTAGATATATTTTTAACAGTTTGACTCAGCTCCATAGGACATATAATTTTATGGGCACGAAGGGTGGATCTATCTCATCAGATAACTGGAGAAGAGTAAGAGATTTAAGATGGTTTCCATTAGTCAGCTCAGATCATGTGATGTTAATGATGTGGAAGCGACACTAACTCTTCTCTTTATTCTTAAGCCCAAGTCTTCGGAAATTGATTTCACAGGAAGCCATCGCCACTTTGTAGGCAAGCTGTAGTATAGTGTATTTAGTAACATCAGTTCGTTGTGTTGTGGAGGCACGTGACCTAGTGGTTAGAGCAATGGTCGAGGGATCGCGGGTTCGAATCTCAGACTGGGCAATGTGTGTTTATGAGTGAAACACCTAAGCTCCACGTGGCTCCGGCAGAAGGTAATGGCGAGCTTCTGCTGACTCTCGCCACAACTTTCACTCTTTCCTCCTGCATCTAGCAGCTCACCTACGACGGACCGGCATCCCGTCCAGGTGGGGAACCTATACGCCAATGAAACCGGCCCTTATGAGCCAGGCATGGCTCGAGAAGGTAGGGCGGGTGAGTTGGCAGGGGCCAGTAGCTCGGTGGTCGTTCTGTGAAGTATTAACACATTAATGGCAGCAATCTTTATATAGGAATTGGGTCAAAAATGAGGCTGGATGATCAACATAGTTGGGGCTGCAGTTTATACAGACGGCAGGGATTAAATATCTTGCTCTAGTGTGAGGGACAGCCAGGCCTAGAATATATCAGCTGCCAATGGTTTGAAGTTCATTAACAAGGCATACCTCTGGTGGCAACAATAACAGTTCATTCTTCTGTTGATAGCTACTGCAGGGTGGTGGAATATGTGTAGTTTCTCGCAGAGAGAGAGCTGACAATTGCGAGTTCTAGGTGAGTAATGGGGTGAGGTGCCCGTCAATACTCTCGAGTAATTGTGTCCCAACATAAGAGTCAGACGGTCTTTAGAGATCTTAAAACCATGTATAGATTTCTCCTTAGCTATGAAGGACCGATCTGGCATTCTTTTTCAGGAATGCTCGGTCACATCCACAATGAAAATTTGCCGATAAATAAAGCTTTCGTCTTCTATAATCTTTGCTATTGTTGCAGGTAACTCGACCACAGCTACTACGTCCGCCGATGCATATTCGCCTAGGACCTTAACTGTATGAAGATTGTGTCGCTGCCAGAATCGCCTAAACCATCTTAAACTGGCCTAGAAATTTTCTGTCATGCTGTTACCTTCTTAAGGTCATTATGCAACGAAAGCGCTTTCTCTTGAATTATAATCTGGTTTACAGGAATGTGCTGGTAACTTTGCCGTTCAAACCAAAGACAAAGAAGCTTTTTTTTTTCTGTGGACGGTTTTGCTAATTTTCATATTGGTTACGGTGCTCTTCATCCCTCGAACAGTATCTTAGGTGACAATTAAATTCTTTCTTTGCCATGGATAATAGCAAATACCATGGTTAGACTTAAGCCATAAGCACGCACTATCACTACCACTTTTTCTGCATCATTAACTTATCCTCCGAAGAAATAGTATGGCACTGAATACTACCAGGATTAGATCTGGCAACAGGAGCTTTCTTGTGAGCATAGTGTATGAAAAAAAAAAGCTCAAATTTATACTCAGTTTATACAAACACACATTTGAAATTCCTGGTACGAACTACAATGCAACCTCTCGGTGGAATACTGCAACTGTTGGCCCGTAACTCGTATAAATAAGAGTAAATATTGTAAGTATGTACATTAAAAAAAAATTGCTTTTATCTATTTTAACAAACGATCAGTATATAATCTCTACTTCAGTATTAGTTTTTAGGATTTCCTAAAATTTTTATGCTTTCAAATATCTTTGCCGAGACCGGACGCAAAACTGATTGATGTTAGGGTTTATTTTTTTCATTGATGTCTTTAAAAAAAACTACAAAAGCAAAAAACAGAACAAAAATACCCCCCCCCCACTGAATCGAAAAAGACGTAACGCGAAACGACGTAAACTGAGGTACATCTACATATTCTTTCTCTCACGATAAGGGAAATCACTCCCAAGGTACCTCAATAGCAAATTTTCAGTTTTTGACAAGGTAAACAATTTACGGCTCGAGGTATCTCAGAAACGAGAAAGAAGCGTCTTTGATAGTACTTATAACTATTACAAAATACAACAGGAAATGAATATAACCTTATATGTATGCTTAAAGTGATTATTGCAAATTGTTTTAGTTTGGACGCACGATTTCAGTACCTATCGAGAGACAAAGAACTCCGAAAATTAGAGTAGTCTCCCTTTCTCTCCCCACCTCCGCCATAAATGTGTATCTAGTCATACTCTGAGTTTATAGCTGTATTGACTGGAGTCACGTAAACAAAGGCCATTATCATATTCATCATATCTAGATTAACATATGTAGTGGATTTTGCATATGCATGAAGTGGATTCGATCCACCATAGACAAATTTAAATTAACACTGCAACAGAACTTTTCCCACGGTGGAACAATGGTTTTTCTGTGACAGCAGTTTTACATTTTCCAGATGCCTTTAGCTAGGCCGAAATAATGTCTTCACCACTTGACCCTTTCTAACCTCTTCTACTTCCCCAAAAGCTAGAATTAAGATAACAAGACCACCAACTAAATCCATTGTTCTCAACGATATGTCTATCCTTCTGGATAGTTATAAAAACAAGAAACCCCAATCAAAAAAACCAGTTCAGTAAATAGTCGGTGACGACTAAACGAGTTCAGTCACATGGTGACGACTCAGTGAGAACGAAGTCTGGCTGACCAGCTAGAACCTTGGTCAGAGGGAGAAATGAAGTTTACTGTCAGCAACTGTGAGACAACGTCCAACACCCTACAACTCTCACTAGTTCTAGTTCTATTCTCTCTTACAAGATCATTCTATCTCTCTCTGTAATTACTACTAAACAATGAAGAGGACACAAACACAAACTTTACTTCGCATGCTTTTGGATCTGTCATAACCTGCCCGTCGAGGCAAGGTACTGTAATGTAACGGTAAATAAATACTTTCTTAAAACTCCATCCAACAACATGCCGTTATAACAACAAATTATTATCGTTACAAACTGGCGATCTCGACGTTGCATCATAACAGGTATCGCTACACAAATTAAAAACTTTATCGTTACACATATAACAAAAACAGAAAGAGATATAATTCTTCTAAGTGAATAACTTGATTGGCAATGTTTTTTTTTTTTGGTCAAAATATTACTGATTTGTAACTATTAATGTTAGTTTTTTCATGCAACTCAAATTCACCAGGTATCTTTACAAAATATTGGTGTTACCATAGTCTGTAAATCCAATTACATTAGAATTCACATCTCTATTATCAATTCATGCATTAGAATTCACATCTCTATTATCAATTCATGTTTTCCTCCTCGTCGTCGACGTCGTCATCACTTATCGTCCGTTTTCCATCGACAGGAATTCTTTTCTATTCTAGACACAAAGCCCGACGTTTGGGGGGAGGGGGCAGTCTATTAGATCCACCTCAGTACGCAATTAGTACTTAATTTATCGACCCCGAAAGGATGAAAGGCAAAGTCGACCTCGGCGGAATTTAAACTCAGAACATAAAGACAGACGAAATACCGCTAAGCATATCGCCCGGCGTGCTAACGTTTCTGCCAGCTCGCCGCCTTTTTCCATCGACAGGAATTAGCAAGTCAGAAAACTGCACCAAACTTTGCTGTCTGGTTTGACAAAGTTTCTACGGCTGGATGCTCTTCCTAACGCCAACCGCTTTACAGAGTGTACTGGGTGCTTTTTAAGTGGCATCAGAAGTATTGATGTCACTAAGTAACTTACAAGACAAGACCCCTCAAATGTGGTGGGAGTAGTATTGAGGGACAGAAATAGATGTCTTGCAGTAGAGAAGGATAATTGCTGCCTCTGAGAGAGAGAGAGAGAGAGAGAGAGAGAGAGAGAGAGAGAGAGAGAGAGAGAGAGAGAGAGAGACAGACAGACAGACAGAGAGGGAGGTTTATATTATTAGAGAGAGTGATGGATAGATAGATAAATTTGATGATACAACAGTACAAGTTCAAACGTTCAGTTTTTGTCTTTTTCTAAACACCATTGAGGATGAAATTACGATGTTTTAAAAACCATCATTTATAGTATATTTTAAAAACTGTTGCATAAGCATCGCTTCAGTATCTTTTAAAAAAATCTTTCACTCCGACCTTTCTATGAACTTTATCTGCAGTGATACAGTTTTTGAATTCCTAACATTTTGTTCTGTTATCGACATATTCATAAAGAATTCAAAGTATAGTATAAATGTATCTGGAGGTGGGAGTTAGCAGTTATAAATCGCTTTGTTTACGTTTTGAAAATATGTCCTCTGATGCAATTCTATGATTATAGAGACTGACGGATGTCATCAGTTCAACTCCAAAATTGCTAAGTACGCATCGAATTTGTACTACAGCTTACCATCCCATATCTAACGCAATGATAGAATGTTTTCATCGACAGCTTAAAGCAGCTTCACTAGCACATTCCGATTCGGATAAATGGTTAGAAGCTCCGTCGATTGTGTTACTAGGTTTATGCACTACTGTTAAAGAAGCCCTAGGGGATCTAATCTTTCTCATTCGTAAAATCAGTCCCACTTAATTTTGCTCAGATTGCTTTCATTTTGATGTATCGATACAACTCTGAATTTTGATTACTTTATCTCGTAAATTAAAGAATCTGATGTTATTCAGAATTTAAGTTGGGAAATTTAGGTAATTTTAGCCAATCAACAGACAGCATAGCATTAGCAGCTTGTTACCATGACAACAGGACGCTGTCTGTGGTTCACTTCGCTGTTGTCTCACTGTTGTCTGCGACTTCGTGGTTCACATCACTGTTGTCTGTGACGCACGTTGTTCGATGTTAATTTTTTACAATTGACTCTTCACACCACGAGTTGCTTTTTACCTGCGTGTTTTGTTATAACTTTTCTGTGTTAGTATATTACATATTTTTCTGTGCTTCTGTGCGTTTGTATTTTTCTGTGCTTTTTCTATAGTTATTCTTATCGTAGTTTACAAATCTAAGCATGAAAACGTGGCTCAACTTTGGAGTTTGGGAGACAGAAGCCTCCTTTTCACACACACACACACACACACACACACACACACACACACACACACACACACACAAACAAACAAACACGCACGCACGCACGCACTCTCTCTCTCTCTCTCTCTCTCTCTCTCTCTCTCTCTCTCTCTCTCTCTCTCTCTCTCTCTCTCTCACACACACACACACTTATATATTAATGATGTATATAAATACATAGCCGGGATCTTTTCAATTTGACGGCCAGATTTTTTAATTAATTTTTTAAAACTGGCTGTTTGGTAAGTAGTTTGGTTACCAACCACATGGTTCCGGGTTCATTCCCACTGCGTGGCACCTTGGGCAAGTGTCTTCTACTACAGCCTCGGGCCGACCAAAGCCTTGTGAGTGGATTTGGCAGACGGAAACTGCAAGAAGCCCGTCGTTTGTGTATATATATATATATATATATATATATATATATATATATATATAATATTATTATAAAATCTGTTAATTAATCATATATTAATTAATATCGATTAATTATCAGGAGGCCAGCACATCTAAAGAATCAAAGAGATTCAGAAATATTATCTGCAATCTCAGGGGATTAAGGTACATTTTAAAAAATAACGTCGACCACTAACGTGGACAATTAATGCGCTAGAAATAGATCACATCTTGTGTCTATTAAGACCTAAATTGTTCTCAACATGAAATATAGCAGCATACCAAAAACGTGAGCGGGCAATTCATTTAAAATCACCTAAAAAGTCATTCTCGAACAGGGACCGGTTTCGGATTTAACAAATTCTTACCATTTGTCTATTCCTCTTCAGCCTGATTTGTAATATAACCGCAATAATCAGAATCGTATACAGAGTTGTCCACCGCCATGGGTGCGCGTGCATATGGTTCTGCTAGGCAAATGGTAAGATAATTAATCGATATTAATTAATATATGATTAATTAACAGATTTTATAATAATATTTTACCCATTACTCATGTTCTCATACTGAATATATTCGACGCAGTAAATATTCTCTGCCGATATATTCCTGGAATTAGCGCGCCAAAACGAAGACTTTTGAATTTTACCATTAAGCTGTAATTAGCAGAACCATATGCACGCGCACCCATGGTGGTGGGCTACTCTGTATACGATTCTGATGGTTGCGGTTATATTACAAATCAGGCTGAAAAGGAATAGACAAATGGTAAGAATTTGTTAAATCCGAAACCGGCCCCTGTTCGAGAATGACTTTTTAGGTGATTTTAAATGTCTAAAATGCTACGTACGATCGTTCGTAGCTTTTGCTTGAACGTACGTTCGTTCGATCTAAAATGCTACGGACGATCGTGTGTAGCTTTTGCTTGAACGTACGTTCGTTCGATCTAAAATGCTACGGACGATCGTTCGTAGCTTTTGCTTGAACGTACGTTCGTTCGATCTAAAATGCTACGGACGATCGTGTGTAGCTTTTGCTTGAACGTACGTTCGTTCGATCTAAAATGCTACGGACGATCGTTCGTAGCTTTTGCTTCAACGTACGTTCGTTCGATCTAAAATGCTACGGACGATCGTTCGTAGCTTTTGCTTCAACGTACGTTCGTTCGATCTAAAATGCTACGGACGATCGTTCGTAGCTTTTGCTTCAACGTACGTTCGTTCGATCTAAAATGCTACGGACGATCGTTCGTAGCTTTTGCTTGAACTTACGTTCGTTCGATCTAAAATGCTACGGACGATCGTTCGTAGCTTTTGCTTCAACGTACGTTCGTTCGATCTAAAATGCTACGGACGATCGTTCGTAACTTTTGATTGAACGTACGTTCGTTCGATCTAAAATGCTACGGACGATCGTTCGTAGCTTTTGCTTGAACGTACGTTCGTTCGATCTAAAATGCTACGGACGATCGTTCGTAGCTTTTGCTTGAACGTACGTTCGTTCGATCTAAAATGCTACGGACGATCGTGCGTAGCTTTTGCTTGAACGTACGTTCGTTCGATCTAAAATGCTACGGACGATCGTTCGTAGCTTTTGCTTCAACGTACGTTCGTTCGATCTAAAATGCTACGGACGATCGTTCGTAGCTTTTGCTTCAACGTACGTTCGTTCGATCTAAAATGCTACGGACGATCGTTCGTAGCTTTTGCTTGAACGTACGTTCGTTCGATCTAAAATGCTACGGACGATCGTTCGTAGCTTTTGCTTGAACGTACGTTCGTTCGATCTAAAATGCTACGGACGATCGTTCGTAGCTTTTGCTTGAACGTACGTTCGTTCGATCTAAAATGCTACGGACGATCGTGCGTAGCTTTTGCTTGAACGTACGTTCGTTCGATCTAAAATGCTACGGACGATCGTTCGTAGCTTTTGCTTCAACGTACGTTCGTTCGATCTAAAATGCTACGGACGATCGTTCGTAGCTTTTGCTTGAACGTACGTTCGTTCGATCTAAAATGCTACGGACGATCGTTCGTAGCTTTTGCTTGAACGTACGTTCGTTCGATCTAAAATGCTACGGACGATCGTTCGTAGCTTTTGCTTGAACGTACGTTCGTTCGATCTAAAATACTACGGACGATCGTTCGTAGCTTTTGCTTGAACGTACGTTCGTTCGATCTAAAATGCTACGGACGATCGTGCGTAGCTTTTGCTTGAACGTACGTTCGTTCGATCTAAAATGCTACGGACGATCGTTCGTAGCTTTTGCTTGAACGTACGTTCGTTCGATCTAAAATGCTACGGACGATCATTCGTAGCTTTTGCTTGAACGTACGTTCGTTCGATCTAAAATGCTACGGACGATCGTTCGTAGCTTTTGCTTGAACGTACGTTCGTTCGATCTAAAATGCTACGGACGATCGTTCGTAGCTTTTGCTTGAACGTACGTTCGTTCGATCTAAAATGCTACAGACGATCGTTCGTAGCTTTTGCTTGAACGTACGTTCGTTCGATTTAAAATGCTACGGACGATCGTGCGTAGCTTTTGCTTGAACGTACGTTCGTTCGATCTAAAATGCTACGGACGATCGTTCGTAGCTTTTGCTTGAACGTACGTTCGTTCGATCAAAAATGCTACGGACGATCGTTCGTAGCTTTTGCTTGAACGTACGTTCGTTCGATCTAAAATGCTACGGACGATCGTTCGTAGCTTTTGCTTGAACGTACGTTCGTTCGATCTAAAATGCTACGGACGATCGTTCGTAGCTTTTGCTTGAACGTACGTTCGTTCGATCTAAAATGCTACGGACGATCGTTCGTAGCTTTTGCTTGAACGTACGTTCGTTCGATCAAAAATGCTACGGACGATCGTTCGTAGCTTTTGCTTGAACGTACGTTCGTTCGATCTAAAATTCTACGGACGATCGTTCGTAGCTTTTGCTTGAACGTACGTTCGTTCGATCTAAAATGCTACGGACGATCGTGCGTAGCTTTTGCTTCAACGTACGTTCGTTCGATCTAAAATTCTACGGACGATCGTTCGTAGCTTTTGTTTGAACGTACGTTCGTTCGATCTAAAATGCTACGGACGATCGTTCGTAGCTTTTGCTTGAACGTACGTTCGTTCGATGTAAAATGCTACGGACGATCGTTCGTAGCTTTTGCTTCAACGTACGTTCGTTCGATCAAAAATGCTACGGACGATCGTTCGTAGCTTTTGCTTGAACGAACGTTCGTTCGATCTAAAACTCTACGGACGATCGTTCGTAGCTTTTGCTTGAACGTACGTTCGTTCGATCTAAAATGCTACGGACGATCGTGCGTAGCTTTTGCTTGAACGTACGTTCGTTCGATCTAAAATGCTACGGACGATCGTTCGTAGCTTTTGTTTGAACGTACGTTCGTTCGATCTAAAATGCTACGGACGATCGTGCGTAGCTTTTGCTTCAACGTACGTTCGTTCGATCTAAAATGCTACGGACGATCGTTCGTAGCTTTTGCTTGAACGTACGTTCGTTCGATCAAAAATGCTACGGACGATCGTTCGTAGCTTTTGCTTGAACGTACGTTCGTTCGATCTAAAATGCTACGGACGATCGTTCGTAGCTTTTGCTTGAACGTACGTTCGTTCGATCAAAAATGCTACGGACGATCGTTCGTAGCTTTTGCTTGAACGTACGTTCGTTCGATCAAAAATGCTACGGACGATCGTTCGTAGCTTTTGCTTGAACGTACGTTCGTTCGATCTAAAATTCTACGGACGATCGTTCGTAGCTTTTGCTTGAACGTACGTTCGTTCGATCTAAAATGCTACGGACGATCGTGCGTAGCTTTTGCTTGAACGTACGTTCGTTCGATCTAAAATGCTACGGACGATCGTTCGTAGCTTTTGTTTGAACGTACGTTCGTTCGATCTAAAATGCTACGGACGATCGTGCGTAGCTTTTGCTTGAACGTACGTTCGTTCGATCTAAAATGCTACGGACGATCGTGCGTAGCTTTTGCTTGAACGTACGTTCGTTCGATCTAAAATGCTACGGACGATCGTGCGTAGCTTTTGCTTGAACGTACGTTCGTTCGATCTAAAATGCTACGGACGATCGTGTGTAGCTTTTGCTTGAACGTACGTTCGTTCGATCTAAAATGCTACGGACGATCGTTCGTAGCTTTTGCTTGAACGTACGTTCGTTCGATCTAAAATGCTACGGACGATCGTGTGTAGCTTTTGCTTGAACGTACGTTCGTTCGATCTAAAATGCTACGGACGATCGTTCGTAGCTTTTGCTTCAACGTACGTTCGTTCGATCTAAAATGCTACGGACGATCGTTCGTAGCTTTTGCTTCAACGTACGTTCGTTCGATCTAAAATGCTACGGACGATCGTTCGTAGCTTTTGCTTCAACGTACGTTCGTTCGATCTAAAATGCTACGGACGATCGTTCGTAGCTTTTGCTTGAACTTACGTTCGTTCGATCTAAAATGCTACGGACGATCGTTCGTAGCTTTTGCTTCAACGTACGTTCGTTCGATCTAAAATGCTACGGACGATCGTTCGTAACTTTTGCTTGAACGTACGTTCGTTCGATCTAAAATGCTACGGACGATCGTTCGTAGCTTTTGCTTGAACGTACGTTCGTTCGATCTAAAATGCTACGGACGATCGTTCGTAGCTTTTGCTTGAACGTACGTTCGTTCGATCTAAAATGCTACGGACGATCGTGCGTAGCTTTTGCTTGAACGTACGTTCGTTCGATCTAAAATGCTACGGACGATCGTTCGTAGCTTTTGCTTCAACGTACGTTCGTTCGATCTAAAATGCTACGGACGATCGTTCGTAGCTTTTGCTTCAACGTACGTTCGTTCGATCTAAAATGCTACGGACGATCGTTCGTAGCTTTTGCTTGAACGTACGTTCGTTCGATCTAAAATGCTACGGACGATCGTTCGTAGCTTTTGCTTGAACGTACGTTCGTTCGATCTAAAATGCTACGGACGATCGTTCGTAGCTTTTGCTTGAACGTACGTTCGTTCGATCTAAAATGCTACGGACGATCGTGCGTAGCTTTTGCTTGAACGTACGTTCGTTCGATCTAAAATGCTACGGACGATCGTTCGTAGCTTTTGCTTCAACGTACGTTCGTTCGATCTAAAATGCTACGGACGATCGTTCGTAGCTTTTGCTTGAACGTACGTTCGTTCGATCTAAAATGCTACGGACGATCGTTCGTAGCTTTTGCTTGAACGTACGTTCGTTCGATCTAAAATGCTACGGACGATCGTTCGTAGCTTTTGCTTGAACGTACGTTCGTTCGATCTAAAATACTACGGACGATCGTTCGTAGCTTTTGCTTGAACGTACGTTCGTTCGATCTAAAATGCTACGGACGATCGTGCGTAGCTTTTGCTTGAACGTACGTTCGTTCGATCTAAAATGCTACGGACGATCGTTCGTAGCTTTTGCTTGAACGTACGTTCGTTCGATCTAAAATGCTACGGACGATCGTTCGTAGCTTTTGCTTGAACGTACGTTCGTTCGATCTAAAATGCTACGGACGATCGTTCGTAGCTTTTGCTTGAACGTACGTTCGTTCGATCTAAAATGCTACGGACGATCGTTCGTAGCTTTTGCTTGAACGTACGTTCGTTCGATCTAAAATGCTACAGACGATCGTTCGTAGCTTTTGCTTGAACGTACGTTCGTTCGATTTAAAATGCTACGGACGATCGTGCGTAGCTTTTGCTTGAACGTACGTTCGTTCGATCTAAAATGCTACGGACGATCGTTCGTAGCTTTTGCTTGAACGTACGTTCGTTCGATCAAAAATGCTACGGACGATCGTTCGTAGCTTTTGCTTGAACGTACGTTCGTTCGATCTAAAATGCTACGGACGATCGTTCGTAGCTTTTGCTTGAACGTACGTTCGTTCGATCTAAAATGCTACGGACGATCGTTCGTAGCTTTTGCTTGAACGTACGTTCGTTCGATCTAAAATGCTACGGACGATCGTTCGTAGCTTTTGCTTGAACGTACGTTCGTTCGATCAAAAATGCTACGGACGATCGTTCGTAGCTTTTGCTTGAACGTACGTTCGTTCGATCTAAAATTCTACGGACGATCGTTCGTAGCTTTTGCTTGAACGTACGTTCGTTCGATCTAAAATGCTACGGACGATCGTGCGTAGCTTTTGCTTCAACGTACGTTCGTTCGATCTAAAATTCTACGGACGATCGTTCGTAGCTTTTGTTTGAACGTACGTTCGTTCGATCTAAAATGCTACGGACGATCGTGCGTAGCTTTTGCTTGAACGTACGTTCGTTCGATCTAAAATGCTACGGACGATCGTGCGTAGCTTTTGCTTGAACGTACGTTCGTTCGATCTAAAATGCTACGGACGATCGTGCGTAGCTTTTGCTTGAACGTACGTTCGTTCGATCTAAAATGCTACGGACGATCGTTCGTAGCTTTTGCTTGAACGTACGTTCGTTCGATCTAAAATGCTACGGACGATCGTTCGTAGCTTTTGCTTCAACGTACGTTCGTTCGATCTAAAATGCTACGGACGATCGTTCGTAGCTTTTGCTTGAACGTACGTTCGTTCGATCTAAAATGCTACGGACGATCGTTCGTAGCTTTTGCTTGAACGTACGTTCGTTCGATGTAAAATGCTACGGACGATCGTTCGTAGCTTTTGCTTCAACGTACGTTCGTTCGATCAAAAATGCTACGGACGATCGTTCGTAGCTTTTGCTTGAACGAACGTTCGTTCGATCTAAAACTCTACGGACGATCGTTCGTAGCTTTTGCTTGAACGTACGTTCGTTCGATCTAAAATGCTACGGACGATCGTGCGTAGCTTTTGCTTGAACGTACGTTCGTTCGATCTAAAATGCTACGGACGATCGTTCGTAGCTTTTGTTTGAACGTACGTTCGTTCGATCTAAAATGCTACGGACGATCGTGCGTAGCTTTTGCTTCAACGTACGTTCGTTCGATCTAAAATGCTACGGACGATCGTTCGTAGCTTTTGCTTGAACGTACGTTCGTTCGATCAAAAATGCTACGGACGATCGTTCGTAGCTTTTGCTTGAACGTACGTTCGTTCGATCAAAAATGCTACGGACGATCGTTCGTAGCTTTTGCTTGAACGTACGTTCGTTCGATCAAAAATGCTACGGACGATCGTTCGTAGCTTTTGCTTGAACGTACGTTCGTTCGATCTAAAATTCTACGGACGATCGTTCGTAGCTTTTGCTTGAACGTACGTTCGTTCGATCTAAAATGCTACGGACGATCGTGCGTAGCTTTTGCTTGAACGTACGTTCGTTCGATCTAAAATGCTACGGACGATCGTTCGTAGCTTTTGTTTGAACGTACGTTCGTTCGATCTAAAATGCTACGGACGATCGTGCGTAGCTTTTGCTTGAACGTACGTTCGTTCGATCTAAAATGCTACGGACGATCGTGCGTAGCTTTTGCTTGAACGTACGTTCGTTCGATCTAAAATGCTACGGACGATCGTGCGTAGCTTTTGCTTGAACGTACGTTCGTTCGATCTAAAATGCTACGGACGATCGTTCGTAGCTTTTGCTTCAACGTACGTTCGTTCGATCTAAAATGCTACGGACGATCGTTCGTAGCTTTTGCTTGAACGTACGTTCGTTCGATCTAAAATGCTACGGACGATCGTTCGTAGCTTTTGCTTGAACGTACGTTCGTTCGATCTAAAATGCTACGGACGATCGTTCGTAGCTTTTGCTTGAACGTACGTTCGTTCGATCTAAAATGCTACGGACGATCGTTCGTAGCTTTTGCTTGAACGTACGTTCGTTCGATGTAAAATGCTACGGACGATCGTGCGTAGCTTTTGCTTGAACGTACGTTCGTTCGATCTAAAATGCTACGGACGATCGTTCGTAGCTTTTGCTTGAACGTACGTTCGTTCGATCTAAAATGCTACGGACGATCGTGCGTAGCTTTTGCTTGAACGTACGTTCGTTCGATCTAAAATGCTACGGACGATCGTTCGTAGCTTTTGCTTCAACGTACGTTCGTTCGATCTAAAATGCTACGGACGATCGTTCGTAGCTTTTGCTTGAACGTACGTTCGTTCGATCTAAAATGCTACGGACGATCGTTCGTAGCTTTTGCTTGAACGTACGTTCGTTCGATCTAAAATGCTACGGACGATCGTTCGTAGCTTTTGCTTGAACGTACGTTCGTTCGATGTAAAATGCTACGGACGATCGTTCGTAGCTTTTGCTTCAACGTACGTTCGTTCGATCAAAAATGCTACGGACGATCGTTCGTAGCTTTTGCTTGAACGTACGTTCGTTCGATCTAAAACTCTACGGACGATCGTTCGTAGCTTTTGCTTGAACGTACGTTCGTTCGATCTAAAATGCTACGGACGATCGTGCGTAGCTTTTGCTTGAACGTACGTTCGTTCGATCTAAAATGCTACGGACGATCGTTCGTAGCTTTTGTTTGAACGTACGTTCGTTCGATCTAAAATGCTACGGACGATCGTGCGTAGCTTTTGCTTCAACGTACGTTCGTTCGATCTAAAATGCTACGGACGATCGTTCGTAGCTTTTGCTTGAACGTACGTTCGTTCGATCAAAAATGCTACGGACGATCGTTCGTAGCTTTTGCTTGAACGTACGTTCGTTCGATCTAAAATGCTACGGACGATCGTTCGTAGCTTTTGCTTGAACGTACGTTCGTTCGATCAAAAATGCTACGGACGATCGTTCGTAGCTTTTGCTTGAACGTACGTTCGTTCGATCAAAAATGCTACGGACGATCGTTCGTAGCTTTTGCTTGAACGTACGTTCGTTCGATCTAAAATTCTACGGACGATCGTTCGTAGCTTTTGCTTGAACGTACGTTCGTTCGATCTAAAATGCTACGGACGATCGTGCGTAGCTTTTGCTTGAACGTACGTTCGTTCGATCTAAAATGCTACGGACGATCGTTCGTAGCTTTTGTTTGAACGTACGTTCGTTCGATCTAAAATGCTACGGACGATCGTGCGTAGCTTTTGCTTGAACGTACGTTCGTTCGATCTAAAATGCTACGGACGATCGTGCGTAGCTTTTGCTTGAACGTACGTTCGTTCGATCTAAAATGCTACGGACGATCGTGCGTAGCTTTTGCTTGAACGTACGTTCGTTCGATCTAAAATGCTACGGACGATCGTTCGTAGCTTTTGCTTCAACGTACGTTCGTTCGATCTAAAATGCTACGGACGATCGTTCGTAGCTTTTGCTTCAACGTACGTTCGTTCGATCTAAAATGCTACGGACGATCGTTCGTAGCTTTTGCTTGAACGTACGTTCGTTCGATCTAAAATGCTACGGACGATCGTTCGTAGCTTTTGCTTGAACGTACGTTCGTTCGATCTAAAATGCTACGGACGATCGTTCGTAGCTTTTGCTTGAACGTACGTTCGTTCGATGTAAAATGCTACGGACGATCGTTCGTAGCTTTTGCTTCAACGTACGTTCGTTCGATCAAAAATGCTACGGACGATCGTTCGTAGCTTTTGCTTGAACGTACGTTCGTTCGATCTAAAATTCTACGGACGATCGTTCGTAGCTTTTGCTTGAACGTACGTTCGTTCGATCTAAAATGCTACGGACGATCGTTCGTAGCTTTTGCTGCAACGTACGTTCGTTCGATCTAAAATGCTACGGACGATCGTTCGTAGCTTTTGCTTGAACGTACGTTCGTTCGATCTAAAATGCTACGGACGATCGTTTGTAGCCTTTGCTTGAACGTACGTTCGTTCGATCAAAAATGCTACGGACGATCGTTCGTAGCTTTTGCTTGAACGTACGTTCGTTCGATCTAAAATGCTACGGGAGATCGTTCGTAGCTTTTGCTTGAACGTACGTTCGTTCGATCTAAAATGCTACGGACGATCGTGCGTAGCTTTTGCTTGAACGTACGTTCGTTCGATCTAAAATGCTACGGACGATCGTGCGTAGCTTTTGCTTGAACGTACGTTCGTTCGATCTAAAATGCTACGGACGATCGTTCGTAGCTTTTGCTTCAACGTACGTTCGTTCGAACTAAAATGCTACGGACGATCGTTCGTAGCTTTTGCTTGAACGTACGTTCGTTCAATCTAAAATGCTACAGACGATCGTTCGTAGCTTTTGCTTGAACGTACGTTCGTTCGATCTAAAATGCTACGGACGATCGTTCGTAGCTTTTGCTTGAACGTACGTTCGTTCGATCTAAAATGCTACGGACGATCGTGCGTAGCTTTTGCTTCAACGTACGTTCGTTCGATCTAAAATGCTACGGACGATCGTGCGTAGCTTTTGCTTGAACGTACGTTCGTTCGATCTAAAATGCTACGGACGATCGTTCGTAGCTTTTGCTTGAACGTACGTTCGTTCGATCTAAAATGCTACGGACGATTGTTCGTAGCTTTTGCTTGAACGTACGTTCGTTCGATCAAAAATGCTACGGACGATCGTTCGTAGCTTTTGCTTGAACGTACGTTCGTTCGATCTAAAATGCTACGGACGATCGTTCGTAGCTTTTGCTTGAACGTACGTTCGTTTGATCAAAAATGCTACGGACGATCGTTCGTAGCTTTTGCTTGAACGTACGTTCGTTCGATCTAAAATGCTACGGACGATCGTTCGTAGCTTTTGCTTGAACGTACGTTCGTCCGATCTAAAATGCTACGGACGATCGTTCGTAGCTTTTGCTTGAACGTACGTTCGTTCGATCTAAAATGCTACGGACGATTGTGCGTAGCTTTTGCTTGAACGTACGTTCGTTCGATCTAAAATGCTACGGACGATCGTTCGTAGCTTTTGCTTGAACGTACGTTCGTTCGATCTAAAATGCTACGGATGATCGTTCGTAGTTTTTGCTTGAACGTACGTTCGTTCGATCTAAAATGCTACGGACGATCGTTCGTAGCTTTTGCTTGAACGTACGTTCGTTCGATCAAAAATGCTACGGACGATCGTGCGTAGCTTTTGCTTGAACGTACGTTCGTTCGATCTAAAATGCTACAGACGATCGTGCGTAGCTTTTGCTTCAACGTACGTTCGTTCGATCTAAAATGCTACAGACGATCGTTCGTAGCTTTTGCTTCAACGTACGTTCGTTCGATCTAAAATGCTACGGACGATCGTTCGTAGCTTTTGCTTGAACGTACGTTCGTTCGATCTAAAATGCTACGGACGATCGTTCGTAGCTTTTGCTTGAACGTACGTTCGTTCGATCTAAAATGCTACGGACGATCGTTCGTAGCTTTTGCTTGAACGTACGTTCGTTCGATCTAAAATGCTACGGACGATCGTTCGTAGCTTTTGCTTGAACGTACGTTCGTTCGATCTAAATTGCTACGGACGATCGTGCGTAGCTTTTGCTTGAACGTACGTTCGTTCGATCTAAAATGCTACGGACGATCGTGCGTAGCTTTTGCTTGAACGTACGTTCGTTCGATCTAAATTGCTACGGACGATCGTTCGTAGCTTTTGCTTGAACGTACGTTCGTTCGATCTAAAATGCTACGGACGATCGTTCGTAGCTTTTGCTTGAACGTACGTTCTTTCGATCTAAAATGCTACGGACGATCGTGCGTAGCTTTTGCTTGAACGTATGTTCGTTCGATCTAAATTGCTACGGACGATCGTTCGTAGCTTTTGCTTGAACGTACGTTCGTTCGATCTGAAATGCTACGGACGATCGTTCGTAGCTTTTGCTTGAACGTACGTTCGTTCGATCTAAAATGCTACGGACGATCGTTCGTAGCTTTTGCTTGAACGTACGTTCGTTCGATCTAAATTGCTACGGACGATCTTTCGTAGCTTATGCTTCAACGTACGTTCGTTCGATCTAAATTGCTACGGACGATCGTTCGTAGCTTTAGCTTGAACGTACGTTTGTTCGATCTAAAATACAACGGACGGTCTTTCGTGGCTTTTGCTTGAACGTACGTTCGTTCGATCTAAAATTCTAAGGACGATCGTTCGTAGCTTTTGCTTGAACGTACGTTCGTTCGATCTAAAATGCTACTTAGTTACGTACGTACGTACGTACGTACGTACGTACGTACGTACGTACGTACATACATACGTATTTACGTACGTACATACATACGTAATTACATACGTACGTACGTACATACATACGTAGATACATACGTACATACATACGTAGTTACGTACGTGCATACGTACATACATACGTATTCACGTACGTACGCACGTACATACATACGTAGTTACGTACGTACATACATACATAGTTACGTACGTACGTACGTACATACATACGTAGATTCGTACGTACGTTTATACATACGTAGTTACGTACGTACGTACATACATACGTAGATACGTACGTACGTAGTACATATATACGTAGTTACGTGCGTACGTACATACATACGTAGTTACGTACGTATGTACATTTATACGTAGTTACGTACGTACGTACATACATACGTAATTACGTACGTACATATATACGTACATACATACATACGTACGTACGTACGTATATACGTATTTACGTACGCACGTACATACACACCTAGTTACGTACGTACGTACATACGTACGTAGTTACGTACCTACGTACATACATACGTTGTTACGAATGTACGTACATACATACGTATATACCTACGTACATACATACGTAGTTACGTACGTACATAAAAACGTAATTACGTACGTACGTATATACATACGTTGTAACGTACGTACTAACATACATACGTAGTTACGTACGTAGGTACGTACGTAGGTACGTACATACATAGGTAGTTACGTACATACGTACATGCATACATACGTAATAACGTACGTACGTGCATACATACTTAGATACGTACGTACGTACATACATACGTAGTTACGTACGTACGCACGTACATACATACGTAGTTACGTACGTAGTACTTACATTCATAATTACGTACGTACATACATACGTAAATACGTACGTACGTTCATTCATACGTAGTTACGTACGTACGTACATACATATCTAGTTACGTACGTATATACATACGTAGTTACGTACGTACATACATACATACGTAGCTACGTACGTACGTACATTAATTTGTAGTTTCGTACGTACATACATACGTTGTTACGTACGAACGTATATACATACGTTGTAACGTAGGTACGAACATACATACGTAGTAACGTACGTAGGTACGTACATACATACGTATTTACGTACGCACGTACATGCATACATACGTAATTACGTTTGTACGTACATACATACATACCTAGTTACGTACATACGTACGTGCATAACTTCGTAGTTACGTACGTACATACATACGTAGTTACGTACGTACATATGTACGTAGTTACGTACGTACGTACGTAGTACATACATACGTAGTAACCTTCGTACGTACATACATACGTAATTACGCACGTACGTACGTACATACATTCGTAGTTACCTACGTACGTACGTACATACATACGTAATTATGTACGTACATACATACGTAATTACGTACGTACATACATACGTACGTACATTCATACGTTGTTACGTACGTACGTACATACATACGTAGATACGTTCGTACATACATACGTAGTTACGTACGTACATACATACGTAGATACGTACGTACATACATACGTAGTTACGTACGTACGTACATTCATACGTAGTTACGTACGTACGTACGTACGTACATACATAGTTACGTACGTACGTACATACATACGTAGTTACGTACGTACGTACGTATATACATACCTAGTTACGTACGTACGTACATACATACGTAATTACGTACGTACGTATATACATACATACGTACATACATACGTAGTTACGTACGTAGATGCATACGTAGTTACGTACGTACGTACATACATACGTAGTTGCATACGTACATACATACGTAGTTACGTACGTACATATATACGTAACTACGTACGTACGTACGTACATACATACGTAGTTATGCACGCAAGTACATACATACGTACCTACGTACGTACATACATACATAGATTTCTTTTATTAGACACACAGGTCTCAATATAGAGGGGACAATACAATGTAGAATTTTTTTACTTAAAAAAAAGAAAAAAAAAATTTTTGTTAATAAAGTCGAAAATTTCGAAAAGTGAAATTTTAAAAATGTTAATGTTTGTATTAACAAAAACAGGTAATGTTATCCGTGAGAAGAAAAAACCTACGAAAAAAGGACCACGGATACCTTGGACATTGAATGGGCGTCACGGTTCAGGAGCAAGGTCCGTACTCTCTTTCTCTCCTTTTCTTTTACAAGTTTATGCTTAGATCGGGTCCGTCATTCACACGGACCATTCTTGCTACATTCACCCACTTTTTATCGAAACATTTACTCGACAACACTTCCCTCTCTACTCTAATCTTCCTTTTCATGTGGTACTTGAAAAAGTTAATTAGACGTTGGCCAGAAAGGAAAGTTTTCGTCTCTAGTCCTTTCATTCTGGTCCACCATATACGCTCTTTAGCCATAGCCAACAAGGTGATGAATACCGCTGTGCATGGGCCTGGGAGCAGGGGGTGCAGGTGGTGCAAGCGCACCCCCTAGAATTTTTGAGGAGTGCAGAACCAAAATTTGCACTCCTACTTATTTTCCTCAGGTTTAGAAAACAGTGAATAAAAAGTGATGTGTAAAAAGTAGCTTGAAGTTAGGTTCCTTTTCAAAGAACAAAACACAAAAATAAATAACAGAAAAAAAAAGCAAGACCTTGTTTGTAACAAATTTGGACCTGGGTTTGCACCCCCTAAGCAGATTTCGTTCCCGAGCCAGTGCCGCTGTGCCTTCCCAGTTAAAGGAAGGTGGCGGGACAATATTCACAATGGACTCAGTCGACAGAACGGTCGGCTCTACACGTGACAGCAGTCGTTCGACATAGTTCCACAGATTCAATATATGAGGACACTGCACATGGGCATGCAGGACGGTCTCCTCGTCCTGTCGGCACCTCGGGCAGGTCGGACCGGCGGCGTGTCTCGATCCGTGTCTGTAGAACTTATCCCGAACGGGTAGTGCTTTTCGCTAACACTGCCAGGCCAGAGATCTCTGGAAGTTGTCCATAGGCCCCGGCCCGAAAGTGGTCCTGAAGAGACGGGTCAGATATTCCCGGTCGACGCCCAGATTCGCGCCGAGAACGTCGTCGGACCTCCCCTCCACTAAACCTCTATAGAACGCCTTGGTGGAACTCATGTTGGCCTGAGTGGAACCCCCCGGACGGCAGAGCTTCTCCAAAACACTGCGACACTCGCGATGCCACTGTCCAAGCCTCGGTTTCCGCCTTATCCATGACTGCAGTTCGGTCAGAGAGACCAGCTGCGGAAGGGCGTGCCTAACGTGAATGTACGTACGTATGTATGTATGTATGTATGTATGTATGCACTACGTACCTACGTACGTATCTATGTATGTACGTACCTATCTATATATGTACGTACGTACCTCCGTTCGTATATATGGATGTACCTACGTGCCTACGTAAGCATGTATGGATGCACGTACGTGCCTAGTACGTATGTATGGATGTACGTGCGTACATACATACGTATGTATGGATTTACGTGCGTACTTACGTACGTATGTATGGATGTACGTACGTACCTACATACTAATGTATGTACCTATGTATGTATGGACGTACGTACCTACGTACGTGTGTATGGATGTACGTACGTATGGATGTATGTACGTACATACCTACGTATGTATGTATGGATGTACGTACGTACCTACGTTCGTAATTTATCGGTGTATGTACGTACCTACGTACGTACGTATGTATGGATGTACGTACGCATGAATGGTTATACGTACGTACCTACGTATGTATGTATGGATGTACGTACGTACCTACGTATGTATGTATGGATGTACCTACGTACCTACGTATGTATGTATGTATGTATGCATGCACGTAAGTACCTACATATGTATGTATGGATGTACGTACGTACCTACGTGTGCATGTATGGATGTACGTACGTACCTACTTATGTATATATGGATGTACTACGTACCTATGTTTGTATGTATATATCAACGTATGTATGTATGGATGTACGTACGTATGCATGGATGTACGTCCGTACCTACGTATGTATGTATGTATGTACGTAGTACCTACGTATGTATCTATGTATGTCCGTACGTACCTCCGTACGTATGTATGGATGTGCGTACGTGATTACGTAAATATGTATGGATGCACGTACGTGCCTACGTACGTATGTATGGATGCACGTACGTACATACGTACGTATGTATGAATGTACGTAGGTTCCTACGTACGTATGTATAGATATACGTACATACCTACGTATGCATGTATGGATGTACGTACGTACCTACGTACGTATGTATAGATGTACGTACGTATGGATGTACGTACGTATGGATGTACGTACGTATGGATGTACGTACGTACGTACGTAAAGTATGGATGTACGTACGTACATATGTACGTATGTATGGATGAACATATGTACCTTCGTACGTATGTATGGATGTACGTACGTACCTACGTACGTATGTATGGATCTACATACGTACCTACGTACGTATGTATGGATGTACGTGCGTACCTACGTACTTATGTATATATCTACGTAAGTACCTGTATACGTATATATGGATGTACGTACATACCTACGTACGTATGTATAGATGTACGTACGTAACTCCGTACGTGTGTATGGATGTACGTACTTGCTTACGTACGTATGTATGGATGTAAGTACGTATCTACGTATGTATGGATGTACTTACGTGCCTACGTAAGCACGTATGGATGTACGTACGTGGCTACTTACGAATGTATGGATGTACGTACGTGCCTACGTAAGTATGTATGGATGTACGTACGTGCCTACGTACGTATGTATGGATGTACGTACGAACATACGTACGTATGTATTTGATGTACGTACGTGCCTACGTAAGTATGAATGGATGTACGTACATGCCTACGTACGTATGTATGCATGTACGTACGTGCCTACTTACTCATGTATGGATTACGTACGTACCTACGTACGCATGTATGGATGTACGTACGTATGGACATAAGTACGTACCTACGTAGGTAATGTATGACTGTACGTACGTACCTACGTACCTACGTACCTACGTATATATGGATGTACGTACTTTCCTACGTATGTATGTATGGATGTACGTACGTACCTACGTTTGTATGTATGTACCTACGTATATATGTATGGATGTACATACGTACCTACGAACATATGTATGATGTACGTACGTACCTACGTACGTATGGATGGATGTACGTACCTAGGTATGTATGTATGGATGTACGTACGTACGTATGCACGTATATATGGAGGTACGTACGTACCTACGTACGTATGTATGTATGCACGTACGTACCTACGTACGTATGTATGGATGTACATACGTGCCTACGTAAGTATGTATGGATGCACGTACGTGCCTAGTACGTATGTATTGATGTACGTGCGTACATACGTACGTATATATGTGACTATATAAGTATGTATGAATGTACGTACGTGACTATATAAGTATGTATGGATGTACGTACGTGCCTACGTACTTATGTATGTATGTACCTACGTGCCTACGTACGCATGTATGGATGTACGTACGTACCTACGTACGTATGTATGGTTGTTAGTGTGTACTTACGTACGTATGTATGTACGTACGTACCTACGTACATATGTATGGATGTACGTATGTAACTACGTACTTACGTACCTACGTACGTGTGTAAAGGTCTACCTACTTACCTACGTACGTGTGTATGGATGTACGTACGTACCTACGTACATATGTATGGATGTACGTATGTACCTACGTACGTATTTATATATGTACGTACATACCTAAATACGTATGTATGGATGTACGTACGTACCTACGTACGTATGTATGGATGTACGTAGGTACATACGTACGTACGTATGGATGTACGTACGTATGGATGTACGCACGTCCCTACGTATGGATGTACGTTCGTACCTACATATGTATGTATGGATGTACGTACGTACCTACGTACGTATGTATGGATGTACGTACGTACCTACGTATGTATGGATGAACGTACGTACCTACGTATGTATGGATGTACGTACGTACCTACGTGTGTATGTATGTTCCTACGTATATATGTATGGATTTACGTACGTATGTATGGATCTTCTTACGTTCCTACGTACGTATGTATGGATGTACGTACGTACCTACGTACGTATGTGTGTATGTACGCAAGTACTTACCTAAGTAAGCAGGACTGGGCATGTCGTGGTTGATGATGCGCAGACACGCGCTGAGACTGCGACATCTCCGGCTCTACGTAGACAACGGTGAACAGGTGTGGTCGCCGTTTGTGCGGCGCGCTTTCCCGCAGCTCGTCTCCATGATCGAACTGCAGTCGTGGATCAAGAAGAGGCCGAGGAAGGGCGAATGGCACCGCGAGTGTCGCGTTGCTCTCCGGCAACTCCAACAACCCGGGTCAACCTTGAGCGACTGTATCACAACTAACGCATTCTATAGTGGATTAGTGGACGATCTCGGGGCGAACTTGGGCGTCGACGAAGAATACCTGACCCGCCAGTTCAAGACGACCTTCGGGCCGGGACCTATGGACAACTTCCAGAGAACCCTGGCCTGGCAGTGCTATCGAGAAGCTCTACCCGTTCGGGATAAGCTCTACAGGCATGGCTCGAGAAACACCGGGCCGACCTGTCCGAGATGCGGGCGTAGCGACGAAACCGTTCTGCACGCACGCGTATAGTGTCCCACCATTTCCGAGCTGTGGGCTTACGTCGAACTACTGCTATCGCGTGTGGAACGAGTCGGTCTATCAGCCGAGTCTATCGTGAATATTGTCGCGCCTCCTTCTTTTAAACGGGAAGGAAGAGCTATTTTCATCGTACCTGTGGCTATGGCGAAAGAATGTGTATGGTGAACGCGTCTGAAAGGTCTAGAGAGAAAGACTTTCCTCTCTGGGCAATCTCTCATCAACTTCTTCAAGTATCATCTGAAGAGGAAGGTGAGAGTAGAAAGGGAAGTCTTGTCTAGTGAATGCTTCAAAAAAAGATCGGTGAACGTAGCAAGGATGGCACGTGTGAATGACGAAGCCATCTTGAGCATAACACTATGAACTAGGAAAAAAAATCCAGGAAAAAAATAAAAACAAAAAGGCAAAAGAGAGTCACTTACTGTTATAGTTTCTTCAATGACAATATTGACCAAGGTTACCGTGGTCTTTTACGTAGGCTTTTCTTTCCACGGCTAAACCTAAACTGTCCTCCCCTCTTTTTACACGAGAACATTACTGTGATACACGATCCCTATTGATCGCTTTTTTTTCTCGATCCCTTTTGATCGAACTCCACCCTTTTTCCCTTCCTACGATCCCTTTTGATCGACACACCCCTACTTTTTTTTTTCTTCCCCCTCCCAAAAAGAAAAGCTCTACATTGTATTTGTCCCATCTTTGTTGAGCCCTGTGTGGCTAATAAAAGAAATGTATGTATGTACGTATGTACCTCCGTACGTATATATGGATGTACGTACGTGCCTACGTAAGTATTGTATGGATGAACTTACGTACCTACGTATGTATGGATGTACGTACGTATGTATGGATGTGCGTACGTACCTACGTACGTATGTATATATCTACGTAAGTACCTATATACGTATATATGGATGTACGTACATACCTACGTACGTATGTATGGATGTACGTACGTACGTCCTTACGTATGTATGGATGTACGTACTTACCTACGTACGTATGGATGTACGTACGTATGTATAGATGTACGTACGTGCCTACGTACGTATGTATGGATGTACGTACGAACATACGTACGTATGTATGGATGTACGTACGTATCTACGTACGTATGTATGGATGTACCTACGTACCTACGTATGTATGTATGTATGCATGCACGTAAGTACCTACATATGTATGTATGGATGTACGTACGTACCTACTTATGTATATATGGATGTACTACGTACCTATGTTTGTATATATGGATGTACGTACCTAGGTCTGTATGTATGGATGTACGTACCTACCTACGTACGTATGTATATATGTACGTACGTACCTATATACGTATGTATGGATGTACGTACGTACCTACGTACGTATGTATGGAAGTACGTACGTACCTACGTACATATGTATGGATGTAAGTATGGATGTACGTACGTAATGTATGGCTGTACGTACGAACCTACGTACGAACCTACGTACGTACGTATGTATGGATGCACGTACGTTCCTACGTATGTATGTATGGATGTACGTACTACCTACGTATGTATGTATGGGTGTACGTACGTACCTACGTATGTATGGATCTACGTACGTACCTACGTACGTATATATGGATGTACGTACCTAGGTCTGTATGTATGGCTGTATGTACGTACCTACGTACGTATGTTTGGATGTACGTACGTACCTACTTACGTATGTATGTATGTACGTACGTATCTATGTATGTACGTACGTACCTCCGTTTGATTTGAAGAAGATTTGGCTGCTATTTCTAGGAAATGAAACACTTGGTGGAGGTGCATTAATAATTCTAAATTTTATTTGAAGAAGATTTTGCTGCTATTTCTAGGAAATGAAGCACTTGGTGGAGGTTCATTAATAATTCTGCCAGCTCCAATAACAAGTGCTGGCAATATTCAAGTATTTTGATGGCTTTTTCCCCTTATTAGCTATTATTTAATCAACTGAAACAAGTAGAATAGTGTAATTCAAGTATAATAGCAACCAAATCTTCTTCAAATCAAACTCTACCATCATTTAGAAAATGTGTTACTGAGTACTAACGAAAAATTGTTACAAACACAGATACACACAGCGTAATATATTATATAAACAATATATGCGTATAAATTACCATTTTTCTGTAATTTTGTCTGCTTCAGAAGAAACCAAACCAAAAAACCGGATGAAATATGTCAACAAGGGATAAATACCATATACACCGCCACAGCAGTAACTGTATTCAGCTGAATAGACGTCAGTGATTGGTTGAAATTACAGAAATACGACAACTTTAACATTAAATAACTTGCGATATACAATTTTTTGTTTAGAAGGCTAAGAGAAAAGTTGTTTTATATGACACATTCTACCAGTGTCCCAAGTTTGAAAGTGTTTCGTTAAGAAAACAAGTGGTGCCCATCAAACCAAAAAGATCCGGGATCATGCATCACAGAAAATGTAAATGTTACAAAAAAGAAAAACAGATTAGGTTTATCCGTGGAAAGAAAAACCTACGGAAAAATCCACGGTAACCTCGGGCAATATGTCCTACAAAAACATATTACAGTATTTCGTTTTCTTTCTTTTTCTGGTTCATAGGATTATGTTCAAGGTGGCTCCGTCATTCACATGTACCATCCTTGCTACATTCACCCATCTTTTATTGAAACATTTGCTACACAAAACTTCCCCCTCTACTCTCACCTTTCTTTTCAAGTGATACTTGAAGAAGTTGATGAGAAGTTGACCAGAGAGGAAAGCGTTTGTCTCTAGGCCTTTCAGATGCGTCCACCATACACATTCTTTCGCCATAGCCACAGGTACGATAAAAATGGCTCTTCCTTCCCGTTTGAAAGAAGGAGGCGCGACAATATTGACGATAGACTCGGCTAATAAACCGACTTGTCCCCCACACGATAGCAGTTGTTCGACATAGGCCCACAGGTTGGAAATGGTTGGACACTACACGAGTGCGTGCAGAACGGTTTCGTCACTCTGACCGCATCTCGAGCAGGTCGGCCCGGTGTTTCTCGAGCCATGCCTGTAGAGCTTATCCCGAACGGGTAGCGCTTTTCCATAGCACTGCCAGGCCAGGGATCTCTGAAAGTTGTCCATAGGTCCCGGCCCGAAAGTCGTCTTGAACAGGCGGGTCAGGCATTCCTCGTCGACGCCCAGGTTCGCCTGGAGATCGTCGTCGTACTTCCTCTCCACTAATACCCTACAGAATGTTTTGTGGTGATGCAGTCGCTCAAGGTCGACCTGAGACGGCATAGTTGCTCGAGAGCAACGTGACACTCGCGGTGCCATTCGCTCTTCCTCGGCCTCTTTTTGATCCATGACTGCAGTTCGGTCATGGAGACGAACTGCAGGAAAGCGCACCTCACAAACGGTGACCACACCTGTTCACCGTCGTCTACGCAGAGCCGGAGATGTCACAGTCTCAGCGCGTGTCTGCGCATCATCAACCACGGCATGCCCAGCCCTGCTTTTAGCGGGTGTTGGCAGCAAACAGATCGCTTGACCATCGGAACACTTCCTTTCCACAAGAAGCGGAAGAGGATGCGTTCCAGTTTGGTGATGGTAGGGTCGGGACAAGGCACGACGGTCAGGCGGTAGTAGATGACGGATGCGATGTAAGTGTTCGCCACCTCCACCCGACCTTTTAGAGACAGCTTCCTCTCGGCCCATTGCCGGGCGAGAGTGGCCACCCTACTTGCTATCTCGTATTTGTAGGCCATAAGCAAACAAAAAATTAATTTTGGTGAAGATGGGAGGCAAACTGCAGGAATTATGAGGCCTTTATGCCGTTGTACTGCTGAATCCAAGAGAGAGGCTTAAGGGGTTATCTGCCCCTGGGAGATCCCACAATCGATGTACGGAAAGATTAAATAGTCTACGACGCGTAATAGGACTTCAGTAACCTATGTATGAAATTTGGTGCAAATCGGTTGTAAAATGTAGAAATGCATGCAGTTATACAGACAGACATCTGTATTATATATAAAGATGAGCATGCCTAGATATGCAACTATATCCATAGAATATATACATAAAACATACAAATCTACACATACATACATACATACATACATACATACATACATACATACATACATAAGTACTTTGTTGTTGATGCAGAAATTCTGGTGAAGAAGCCTTGAATCTAGGTTAGAAACCGGTTCTTTCTCTATTGGCAAGAAATCTTGAAATAAACTGAATAATGACATACATACATACATGCATGCATACATACATACATACATACATAAACTTTTACCCTTTTCCTTGTTTCAGTCAAGTGATTGCAGCCATACTGGGACATTACATTGAAGGATTTAGTCGAACAAGTTTTACCCAGTAATTCTTTTAAGTTAGGTACTTATTCTACCGGTCAGTTTTGCTGAACCGCTAAGTCACAGGAACATAAAGAAACTAACACTGGTTGTCAAGCGGTGGTGGTGGATAAACGCAAAGATACGTACACATTAAAAAATACATGGGGTCGGGGTTTCTGTGATTAGTTCTGTTACCCATTTGGGGCTTCACTTAAAATTTCGCCTTTAAATCGTGATGCAAAGAATATAATACAGCGATGTCATTTTTTGGTACCTTCTCCATGAGATAATTTGAAACCAGTGCTGTAACCTACTAGAAGACACTACCAACTATCGAAAGATCTTCTATGCAGTCGATTGAAAGAAATAGCAGCCGAAGTCCATCGAGTCACATCCGTCTGTGTTAAATATAAAGGGAGGTCTCTGGATGATGCAGTGTTAGTGGATCATCCTTGTTCGACGATGAAAAATTACTTATTCTGTCAACCGAATTATTTGCTCCTGAATTAACATGTAAGTGGCTGAGTATTCCACCGTCATATGTACCGTTAACGTAATTATCGGGCAGAATCAGCATGACACAGTATGTGACAAAACAGTACCTGTTGAATTACAGGTACAATCCACCCGACGGGCTTCTATTCTGTTTTCGTCTGCCGTTTCATTCACTAGATATGGGTCAACCCGTAGCTATAGAAAATAACATTTGCTTAAGATGTCACTCTATAGGATCGAACTCAGGAACTCGTGGGTGCGAGGGAAACTTCGTAACAACTGACCATACTGCGTCTACTCTCTGTACAATGTAAAAGAGTAAAGACCCCCTTCGGTCATGAATGACCATGGGATTGCTCCTGGAAAGTTCCCTTCCGAAGCATAAGTCCAGGCAATGTTGTTATTGAAGACCAGCAATCGCCCATGCATACCAGCCACCCATTTCCATGCCACCGATGTTATCGAAGGGAAAAGCAAAGGCCGATACAGCTTGGCAACAGTGACGTCACAACTCCTTTCTACAGCTGAGTGAACTGGAGCAACATGAAATAAAGTGTATTGTTCACAATAGAGCACAACGCACAGCTCGGTCCGGGAATCGAACTCACTACTTCATGACTGTGAGCCCGACGCTCTAACCACTGAGTTATGCACCTTCACCTGTACGATGTAAATTTCTGATATATATATCAAAAGATAAAATGGTCGCAATCGGAAGACTATTAATGATAAGTCTACGCAATTTAGGCTGACATGAGGAACGGACAACAACTGAAACACTCGGTTATTACATAACACTCCTACTGTTGTCTATTGTTGTTAGTTGTACTTCCAAATGCCTATCATTTATTCTTTTGTACTCAGGGCACAAGGCCCGAAATTTTGGGGGTAGTGGGCAGTCGATTAGATCGACCCCAGTACGCAACTGGTACTTAATTTATTGACTCCAAGAGGATGAAAGGCAAAGTCGAATTTGAACTCAGCGGAATTTGAACTCAGAACATAAAGACAGACGAAAAATGCCTATCATTTATTGACCTCGTGAGAATTAAGTGTCGTGTCTATGGACATAACTCAGTTGGAACCCTCCAATCCTTCAGCTCAACACCATATCGACTCTGCTGTTTGAAGTTATCCAGTTGCTGTACTTGCTTGATACCATATCAGCTCTGTTCAAGTAGACTTAATACCATTCCAACTGTGACCATCTCTTCTTTTCAGGACATACTTTATATCATATTACATTATTCAAATTATTCAAAAATTGCTTTTTTATTGTGAATTGAGTTGGATGTAATATCAGTGAGATTTGGGTGTTATTTCTAGCAGGCCGAGCGTCCACACAGAGGCCCATTCACTCGGTTTATGTTAGTTGTTGTCAAAGAATTGTGGCTGAACTGAGTAAACAAGGAAACAAAAATGATTTGCAACATAAATAGGCATGTTAGAACACGATGACACACAAGCAGTAAGAAATTAAGCTTGTGATAAAGAAATACTTGAGCAGTTCAAAAATCTTTTAGCAAGACTGTAATAATGGTTGTAAATACGTAGATTGCGAGGGTTTCTTAACAATAGCATGGGAATGAAATGTCTAATAAAAAGAAATCATTAGAAATATAAAGTGAAAGAATAAAGATAATTAAATACGAGCTGTACAATACATACGCGCTCGCGCGGATTTTGCCGTCAAGTTCTGCGTAATGAAATATATAGAAGAACAATCAGACAAAAAAAAAAAAAAAGCATATTGAAGTGGCACACCTACACACTTGTGTCTCTAATTTTGTTTCTTCATAACTTTCAGAGAAATGGGTATTTTTTAATGAATTTTTTCTCAGATGGTATAGATTCCAATTAAATCGGAATCAATGTATTTATAGAAAAGGTAATTAAAAATTACCCATTTTCCGAAAGTTATGTGGAAACAAAGTCGGGGAGGGGACATACTTGTGCCAGTATCCCAGTATAGTAATAAAAAAAAAAAATTATTTTGCCAGATATAAGACAAGTTTCTACATGAAAATTGAAAAACTAACGTCAATTGAATCAACTCCAGTATCTTTGAGCTATTATTGTTTATTAACACTTCATCCACGAGATGGAAAAGGAATTCGATCTTCTCTTAGGTTTGAACACAAAACCTACAAGCATTAAATAATGCCATGCAGTAACAAAGTGCTTAACTGTTTCTGCCACACTGAATGTAACAACGTCGAACAGGGAGTGAAGATTACTAAAACAAAAGGTGTCTGTTTATCTTAAGCCATCATAAAAGACAAATTTGCAGATCTCTGGAAATATAAGTTCAACAGTTTCTCAGGAGCCCGTTTATTTAAGCGAAAGTTTAAATAAAGAAATGGCAACAGTAATAGTGATTTATTTTATTAGCTACTAGATTCAAAAGATTCAATAAAATACAAAGAACATTGAAGACAATGAAGTTTACAATATGTATGGACATGAACTAAGTCATTTTAACAACTAAACGTTAGCAGGGGTGAAGCCATAATATAATAGACGGATTAAAAATTTAATGGAACATGAAATAAGTATAAAATAAACTGTTTATGAGATAGGTTCAGGAATTGAAATTTGGCAGAAGGATTATCGGATATAGGAATAAAACTGAAAGTGACCTCGGCAGGGTTTGAACACAGATCATAAAATGTTGGAAGAAACACCACAAGGCATTCTCCCAGCTTACTAACAGTTCTGCGAATTCACTACCCTTAAATAAAAAATGCATAATATATAAACACACAATAATTAAAATGATTTAAAACTGAAAATCATGAAAAACATATAGGGCTAGCCGCCAGCACACAGGTGGATACTTATGGATTAGGCTGGGCTGGAGCTCCCCACAATTCTACCCTAGTCCCTGTACCGAGTTCTGTTGCATCCCAAAATACCGGGTTATGAATATCCTATTGAGTTCGGCTGCTTTTTGTTTCATGCTTCCCTAATTCTACAGTAAGCACTTTATTAATATTCTGCCTTTTACACGTTAATAATTCTTGTCTTTAAAAGGCTCTTCCAAAACTATTTCGCCTATAAGCTCGTATGACGATGTAATAAATGTACCCAGTACCTCTTCGCATTCAGTCACAATACTGTGAATTCCATGATGTTTTAATGGGAAGGTTGGAACCTCCTCACACTTTTTCATCATATTTTTTTGAGGCTCTCCTTTTTTTTTACATCTTATATTTTCAGCGAGGGTTTGAAATCCTTGGTCTTCCTGCATCCCCTCATGTTCCTCACAAGACGATAGGGTGGTGCTGCTGGTTGCTACGGTCGGGGAACAGGGTATCCGCTAACATGTTTTCAAAACTGTATACTGGATAACCTCCGTCAGCATTTTTGGAGTTGTGACTGAAGGTACCTTCGAAACTGGTGGGGTGGTGGTGGGTCTGCTGATCTTGTTGCTGTTTCAGTTGTTCTCCACTACTTTCCTCTCTTCTCTACTTTCTTGATGTATTTTTTAATTTCTTCAGAGCAAAACATTCTCAAAGCGTTTTTACCACCATATGTATAACAATTAGTCCTTTCGTTCGGCACCATCAGTTTTATGCTCTTTGTCACTTAACCAAGTAAAGTTCTGGTTTGGCCCTGTAACTTTCGAAAGTGATTAAAACTTGCACATCCATTTTCATTTCTCCTAACCATATGTTTCTCTTCGGTACCTCTGCGCTTACCACCTACCCATATTGTAATACAGAAATATCGACCAGCTACGGATGTTTAGTTTCTTATTTCTTTACTACCCACAAGGGACTACACACAGAGGGGACAAACAAGGACAGACAAACGGATTAAGTCGATTGGTATTGCGTAACTGGTATTTATTTAATCGACCCCGAAAGGATGAAAGGCAAAGTCGACCTCAGAGGAATTTGAACTCAGAACGTAGCGCAGACGAAATACCGCTAAGCATTTCGCCCAGCGTGCTAACATTTCTGCCAGCTCGCCGCCTTATGCTCAGAACGGATGGTCAGTTTTTGTTTCAAACATTAATGGTTTCTTTTACAATATTTTTAATTACTTTCTGTTTTTGTTAGTTTTCTCTGCAATAATCAAAACTTATATTGGAGAGTCGGTTTTCACCAATATTTTGCGTTGAATATCAATCAACAATAATAAATAAATAAATAATACTAAAAGCAAAATATATAAATGTCTTTTGGATCTTTTTTAAAACGGGGGCCACATTTTTCATTAACGAAACACTTTGAAACTTGGAACACTGGTAGAATGTGTCATATAAAACATCTTTTTCTCTTAGTCTTCTTAAAAAAAAAAGAAATCCATAAGTTATTCCATGTTAAAGTTGTCGTATTTCTGTAATTTCAACCAATCACTGACGTCCATTCAGCCGATATACATTAAGTGCCGACTACATAAACAAACGATTCTGAAACAATTAACCCTAACCCTAACCCTAACCCTAGGGTTAGGGTTAGGGTTAGGGTTAGGGTTAAAGCAAATTTAAAATGAAAAAAGCAAATAAAACGAAGGTATGGAGATTAAATACGCTTTACATCGCTTAATCAGCCAAAGGAGTAAATGTAAACAACTGAATACTTGTCAGTGATTGGTTGAAATTATCGAAATAAGACAATTTTTTTACATGAAATAAATTCGAATACAAAAATATTTTTCTGTTCTATAACACAAAATAGATAAGTATACGAAGTTTGAAAGTCTTTCCGTACCAAAAACACTACGTAAAACATTAATGAAAAATGTGGCCCCCGTTTTAAAATAGATCCTGTCTTTTTTCACAGCCGGACAAAAGTTGGAGAAAAATTAATAACAAACAACCTATCTTTCTTTAAATCAACTACAATAATTTAACGAAGAAAATACCATGAACTTTCGGAACAGTGTCACAAATATTAATTCGGAAACGAGAGCACTGTGAGGTATACCTGGAAAACACATAAGCCAATAATAATGGTTTCAAGTTTTGGCATAGAGCCAACAGTTCTAGTCGATTACCTCGACCCCCAGTGCTTAACTGGTACTTATTTTACTGACTTGAAAAGGATTCAAAGCAAAATCGATCTCGGCAGAATTTGAATTCAGAATGTAAAGAGCAGGGGGGGAAAATATCGTTAAGTATTTTGTCCGATGTGTTAACGATTCTACCAGCTCGCAATAGAGGTGTTGCTACGTTCTAAAGTTAGTAGGGAGCGAGCATATAAAAAAAAAGGCGCTGTGACTCATACCAAACAATTTTTTATTCACTTCTCTTATATTATACGAAATGTTTCATTAGTTATAATATATACAATTGTATTCTACATTCATTAATTTCATGTTTCAGTCACAATGTCATTGCGTATGGAACTTAAAACTACTGAAATAGGCGTAATTTGAAAAAGATGAAACTCCACGGGGGTCTCCCAGTGTCGAGAGGTTATGACGTCAGAGTTTGTTTTCGTTCTTCGGATATCAGCAGCCTCCGACACATCACAGGAGATTCAGCAAACAATTCAAAAACACGAGAAGTTGGTCAAATAAAGTAATAATTCAATAACTACTTCGACCCCAGTGTTTCGCTGATACTTAATTTATCGACCTCGAAAGGATGAAAAGTAAAGTCGACCGCAGTGGAATTTGAACTCAGAACGTAAAGACAGACGAAATGCTACAAAGCATTTTGTCTGGAGTGCCAACGATTCTGCTAACCCGCCGCCTTTATGCTAATAATAATTGTTTCTACTATAGACACAAGGCCTAAAATTTGTCGGGAAGAGGCTAGTTGATTACATCGAACCCCAGTACTTGACTGGTACTTATTTTATCGAACCGAAAAGGTGAAAGGCAAAATTGACCCCGATGGAATTTGAACACACGCTAAACATTTCTTCAGACACGCCAATGATTCTGCCAGCTCGTCACCTTTATAATAAAAACGGTCTCTAATTTAGGGACAAGGGAATGAGTTTATTAGATATCGTCGATCCCAGCATTTGACAGATACTTTATTTATCGACCCTGAAAGAATGAAAAGCAAGGTATCGGTGTGACTGGAATTTAGAACGTAAAGAACCGGAATAAATGCTGCAAGGCATTTCCAATCCAACACCTTTAACAAGTGTTTCTCCAAGAGCAAAAAAAAAAAAAAAAAAAAAAAACACCATAACTGAGAAACCCACAACTCACTTTTGAGGAAAGAGGAATAGATCGATTACATCGATCCCAGTGCTTAACCGGCTCTTTATTTTATTGACCATGAAGTGATGAAAGACAAAGTTGATTTCGATGGGATTTGAACTCATAATATAAAAACTGGAACAAACACCAATGCTCTAACGATTCTAAAAATCCATCGCGTAGATGTCGTTATTGTTGTTGTTGTTGTTGTTGTTGTTGTTGGTGGTGGTGGTGGTCATAATGCGGATGATGGTGATGGTGATGGTAATGAGTATTTGGTTTTCTTTCCGTAGTCCATTTATGAAGCCCATAAAGTCCACATTAGCTGTTTTCAGTACTCTGAGCTCAATGTCTTACAAGTGAGTTGTGGGATTCTCAGTCATGGTTTCTTCTGGGAGAAAGCTGGATTTTCTTTTACCCTTTCCCGCTTGCTTTCTCTTGAGATTGAGTTTTCTTGTTGAAGAAGTTTTTTTTTTTTCTCTACTCTCTGAACTCTGTATCTGTTTGTTCTAACAAGATATTAAGGTGGCACTAATAGTTATGATCGGTGTGGATACATTAGTCGTCATACTTTTGGTCCTGAGCCACGAGGTGAGTTTTTAAAACCATTTTCGGCACCTTTTGCGTGATGTTGTTGCTGTCTCTACTCTTGTTCGTTACTCTCCTTCCTTCATATCTCTCCCTTCCCTTCCAACTTTCCTCTTTTTCTTTTTTCCCTCTTTCTTGTTCCCCATCTCTTTCTCACACACACAGAGTCAAGTGGTAAGCTTAAATGATAACACACTTCTATCCTCGACTAAGCCAACGAGAAAGCTTCAACGTGGTCGCATGACTCGCTAGAAATAGCCACAAAATTCCCTCAAATAACATCCAACCGTCTTAAAGAAGGAAGGAAACATATGTTACTTTAACCCTAAACATACAAAAGTTACCGACAGTTATGTTTGGAACGTCTTTGATTACTGGTATGTTCAATTAGGGCCAGGGAACTAAAAGGAAATAAAAACTCGACTGGTATTTTGATTATTGCGACTTAATCCAAAAGAGTGTTTGTTATAAAATACAGTATTGACTGAACCTTGGGTGGAGTGGTGACGCATTGACAAGACGGTCAGCTGGTCTACAGCTTAGTTTTTGTCTAACTTTAACTCCAAAATAATCCCTAAATAAATCATAACCACTGTTATAACAAGCATAAGGATTTTGTGATTATTTTCCTTGCAACCCCCTTCTAACAAACACTTTAGTGAGATGGTAACCTGGAGAGGAAAAATAACAAGCGTCTGTGTGTGTGTGTGCGTGTGCGTGTGTGCGTGCGTGTGTGTGTGTGCGTGTGTGTGCGTGCATGCGTGCGTGTGTGTGTGTGTGTGTATGTGTGTGTGTGTATGTGTGTGTGTCTGTTGAGAACGGTGTATGTGTGAATTTGTGATAGTATGTGTGCTTCAGTGAGCGTGTGCGTATGAACCATTGCTTGTGTGTGTGTGTGTGTGTGTGTATATATATATATATGTGTGTGTTGAAAATGGTGTATCTGTAAATTTGTGACATAATGTGTCTCAGTGAGCGTGTGCGTATGAACCATTGCTTTTATTAGTGTGAGTGCGTGCGCGCGTGTGTTTGGGTATCCCTTTGA
>NC_142928.1:160376697-160424197 GCF_046866305.1 Octopus bimaculoides
TACCAATCCTTGCTTTCCTCCCTCACTCTCTTTACCTTTCTATTTATTTCTCTTTCTCTTTACCCCTTAATAGCCACCTCCGCTATCATTCTCTTACAGAACGTCGATACGTTCGCGTTTATTTCTGGATATTTACACTATTAAGACTTTAACCTACATAGATTTACACAGGATTGCACCTAAGAGCTTATGGACTAACATCTACACGATCGGAAAGTTGAACTGCGAACTTTTATGCTTCTTTTTTTCTTTTCTTTCTTCATCTTATTCCTTTTCTCCTGTCCTCTATGTCGTCCCTTCATTAATCTATACCCTTCTCATCTTCCCAATTTGTCTCCCATGACGGAATATCCCATTCTCTGGGATATCCCAGAAACAGTTGTAAGACTGAATTTTTCCAATAATGATAACGTATATGACTTGAGATGTTTGTCTTGCCTTAAGTTTCGTTGTCCCCTTTAACAATTATATATCGGCTATATTGGAAATCTACAATGGTTCCATAACTCCTGTCTCGGCTATAACCTTATATATATACTCGCATAGAATAATATATCTCTTACAATTAATCATCAGAGGCAAACAGCACACAGCTATATATCACATGCGTACATTCCTTACTCTGTACTGAAAGTGTAAGCAAATTTTATTCCTCTACTCGTTAGGTTATATTTTGTGCCTTCTTTAGTTGAACTCACGGTAGATGCACTGGATAAATACATTAGCATTTTCATTGAAGTTGAAAAACAGTGAAAACTATGTTTGTCTATCATCAAAAAGCCTTTACCGAATTATGTATATTGAATGTCAGGCATTAAATAAGCATTTTCACAATTATATGGAAGTCATTTACCTTTTATATTTAAGTTTTAATATTTATAGTTTTACATTGCGTAAGTACCGAGTCGTCGGAAAGCTCTTAATTTGAAAGATTATTATTTAAAGAAGATCCACTACTCCTGTAATTATAACAGTATGCTGTTAATGTTCACTGTCGACAGCTTTATACGATTCGAAGTACAGGGTTTTCAGGCTAAATTTGACAGTTTGCATAAGAAAAGAAAACACAGTATCCCATCCAAGTATTTTTTAAAAATCAAAAGATATTTACTAGGTCTGGGAGATAATAGCTTACTCAAAGTAGCCGCCCTCAGTTTCCACCATAACTTTAAGATGGTTCTAGAACCTGGCGCATGTTTTCCTCACTGTGTCCTTGAAAAGATCTTCAAACACCTCTTTGATCTTGAGCACCAGCTCGGCCTTGATTGTTGTAGGTAGAGCGACTGGAGTCTTTCTGGTGTCTTTCACAACTGCGTCCTACACATAGTAACCCACGGGATTACGATCAGAGGAATTGCGAGGCCAGAAATTGAGGCTGGTATAGTTGTAGAAATTCTCCGACACTTCTGACTCTTTCCGGAGCAAGGAGTTGAATCCTCCCGCCACATATATGGCTTTCCAGTAGCAACCCTCTCCAATGATGATTTGACCACAGTCTATAACAGCTTCACATAACCGTCTGAATGGAGCGCAAAATCCTGTTAAAAAATTTGAGGTAACATGACATCACCCTCACTGGTGACATACCCAAAGACCATCTCTTTCCTGCTGGCCACTACTTCATAGTTTCAGTTTCAGCCGTCCAGGTCACGTCTTACAACTTTTATAGGGTCCACATAGCCTTGAGGCGCAGTCATGATGTCGGCATTTTGATACCCAGTGAGAATCATCATGACACAGGTAATTCTTGTCCAATATTCAGATGGCTTCCAAGGCGGCGAGGTGGCAGAAACGTTAGCACGCCGGGTATTTCGTCTGTCTTTACATTCTGAGTTCAAATTCTACCGAGGTCAAGTTTGCCTTTCATCCTTTCGGAGTCGATAAATTAAGCACCAGTTGCGTACTGGGGTCGATCTAATCGACTGGCCCCCTCCCCCAAAACTTTGGGCCTTGTGCTTAGAGTAGAAAAGAATATTCAGATGGTTTCCAGTCCCTCATGTCAGGTAACTTTTTCACAGCTACAACTTTAATCTTTGTGCTCTTCAATGCCGTCAACTGTTCACCGATACAGCAAGTTGTTCTTGAAAATGGGAGACATATGAAATCGTCAAATCTAGCCTGAACACTATGTAGTTGATAATGAAAATACTTATGTTTGCTGCTCCAAATAATTATGAAAGGTATTTGTGTTTGGCTTTTAGTGGTAGTTGTTTGGAAGATTTATCCAATATCTAAAGCCAGAAATTACAATTATATTTATCTCCAAATAAATCTTCCAAGCAACAATGTTGTGTTGTACTGAGGAGCTGGTGATTACATGTGTAATAGCTTACATAAATGTATGACACAATCATTTCCAGTAGTGCATTAGGGGAGGGGGAGGTCATTGTTCAATAGATATTTTGTAACAGTCTCTTGTTCTTAGATTGCAAAAATGTAGTTTTCAAAATGTGACATGCTGTAGCAGTTTCATGTTCTCAGTCAATATTAGCATCATTCTAAAATTTCTAAAAATACATTCATTCATAATATGTTGTTGGCATGAGGGGCCGCATAAGTTATTTGTAATACTTATTATGTGAAGCACAGACAATAGAAAGACCTTAGATAATTTGAAAGCATTTTAATGACATTTTCTATCAAGAATGAACATTTCTTTCGACTAAATTCCATCCATGCTTCAATTGAAAACGTCCAGCTGTTTCTCATACGAAGGGGTGCTGGAAAGTTCCTGGCTTTGGGTAAAAGAAAATACTGGATGATTAGTTAATTATGATTTTATTCAACACATTCCCCTCTCAGATTCACACACTTATTGCTGTGGTCCTTTTTCTAAGCCTTGTAAAAGAACTTTGGAAGGTTGGGGCTCCAAACAGGCCTTTCGCAGTACCCTTAAAGCCAGCAGCTTTTCAGCAATACTTCGTATTTGTAGGTGATTCGAATTTTGATCATCAAGAAATAAATTATGGGTTATATTGATGTTTATTGCTACTGAAGCTCGTAAACTTAACTTTGATATAAAAATAATTACTGTGGATTTATTGCTAAACTAAACAGAATCACAGATAGACTATCATCTGGGAGTATACCTTTTAAAAACTTATAAAATCTGGGACTTATAAAGGTGAGAATGATCAGGACTTTCCAAACCTTTCAATAGCAGCCAAGACAGTAGGAAATTTTGTTAAATAAGGTGATTCCTGTGATGTTAATTTATGTATTTTGTCACAAGTTATTAATTGGGTGTTAATTATCGTATTTATTCACATGGTTTATTCTGAGAGTGCAGCTTTATTAATTAGAAACCATTTGGCACATCCTCGTATTTATGTCTTTTCATATATTTGCCCAATAGTCATAATATTTTTGGGCTCGCAGTAATCTTAAACGCAGAGCCTAATCGAACAAATTGACTGTAATACTTATTTTTAAGTATGATACTTATTTATCGAAATCTTTTTGTTAAGCCGCTAAGTTACAGAGGCGTTAACAAACCACCACCAGTTGTCAAACGGTGACAAGACACACACACACGCACACACACACACACACACACACACACACACATACATACACACACACATATACACACGCTCACACACATGTATATACGACGGGCTTCTTTCAGTTTCCCTCGACCAAATCTATTCCCGAAGCTTTGGTCGGCCCAGGGATATAGTAAAAGACACTTGCCCAAGGTGTCATACAGTGGTACCGAACCCGAAACCATGTGTTCTTACCACACACCCATGCATGCGCCTAAAATGTTTTCAACCAGCTTGGCGGAGAATCGAACCTCGGTCTTCCGTGTGACAGGCGGGGATACTTGCCGCTATGAAACCGAGGAACGCTACAACCCATTTTCTTTTATCTTTCATTTTATTATAGTATGTATTTCTGTGCATTTGTTACCATGTAAGTGTTTCGTGTATTTGATTATAAACATATGAGATAGTATCTTATAAGATACCTTCAGTTGAATAAACGAAGGAGATTAATTAGATGATTCATAAGATGTTACTGATGTACAGGAAACTCGTTATTCACTAGGTGCGTGTCCTAGAGGTAAGGGTGTGGCACTCATGATCGCAAGATCGTGGTTTCGATTCCCAGACTGGTTGTGCATTGTGTTCTTGAGCAAAACACTTCATTTCACGTTGCTCTAGTCCACTCAGTTGAAAACTAGTAACCTTGTGATAGATTGGCGTACAAGGATGGGTTGTTGGCTAAGAAAAGTCACCCGAACGGAGGTCTCGTGAGCTATGTTTTGTATTCAGCGATCGAAAGACTGAACAGTCCAACCTATGCTGTGAATCCCGAATGATTGGGGTTTGGTTGTTCTACAGCTTCGAAGGCCGATTGTTTGATTGATCGATTCACTTTACAAGTTATGATGGAATGTGCTGTTCACTGATACAAGCTGTCGAGGTTTACCTCCAGTTTTGTTGTTGTTGTTATTAAATCGAGCTCAGTCGTGATCGAGTAAACCTATAATCGAAGACATTTGTGCGTGATATGAGGCAGATTTGACAGCGCCGACAAAGTTGTTCCTACTGTTGGCTCCTTTCTTAATTATATTATTCACCTGGGTGCATTGTGCTCGTAGTTTCATTGCAGGTATCTGATAGATATTTGCTTTGTGTGATTTCTATTGTATACAAACGTAAATTGATTTTCCGCTTCATGTTATCACATGTCTTCATAGAGTATCCATCGATAACTTTCAATATGAGAGTAATTGTTTTGTTTCATTTTTCCTCTGCTCGTCAGTATGATCTGTTGTGTAGTTCTAGGCAAGCCCAATCGAACAGTTCTATTGTAAGTAGGTAAATGGCCGAACTACGTGATGCGACCCACAAATCCTTTTTCCTACTTAACACTTGTTAAGGAAAATATTTCTGTGTGATGAAAAACATTGTTCGACAACATCAGCAATAATAAACTTCGAAATGTGAACAAGTAAATACACTCACAAACCTGAAAACATACGTCATCTATGCATGTAGATTATAAGCAAGAAACCAAAGTATCATTTAAGATCAATTCAAATGTGTTTGTACTAAGAACACAAGGGAAAGTTACGATTTTTGACAAACAGAATTTTTATTCTTTTCATTCACAAAAAAAAAAAAAAATACTGTCGTTACTGCGGATGATAAAATGCCGAGAGAATTCGAATGTAATTGTCCTTCGTATCATTGTAATAGTAGTCAAAAAGTTAGCTGTTGGTCGTTTTGTTGTTCATTGTTGTTCACCAGTCGTTCATTGTGATTATTGTCAGCAACTCTCCGTATCTGTTCGCCGTCTGTCTTCCGTCTCGTCTCTGCTGTCTCTCAATGCACTCTCTGCTGCATTCCCAGAGCTCTCTGTCAAGTAGTCAAGGTGTGCTGATGTTATACAGATGGTTAGGCTCAGAAAGAAATGCGCCAAAAGATGAAATCGTTGCTGGAACCTATTCAACGTGAAGTCGTGATTGGGCAAACTTTGTTCGTCACATGGGTAATATTCTAGCGAATCGCAGCATCGGGCGTAGTGATGTGACTGCTGAAGATTCCAGCTACATGTTTGAGAAATAGTTGAACATGTTGAGGCTTTTGATTACAGTTTGTCTTGGAGAAAAATTCTCGCTGATGATAAAAAGGTATTAAGATACCTAATCAGCACAGAGCGTTTTAAGTTTTTACACTCTTCGTCAGAGCCTTCGTGCATCTACTTACATAGGGGTTCTGGCCTGGCGGACTATGACTGCAATCGGTTAATAATCTTTATCTGATTTACGATGTCAGAAGCTTTGCTTTCTAGTCATCCCAGAGTCGCTTCTCTTGGTATCTGGTGTTCAAGAAAGCAAACGAGTCCGTAATGCATCCATCAGTGAAATAAAGAGCGCTCTGAGCTGACTGTGGTGTTTTAACACTGTTCTATGTTGAGCGAGGATTTTTGTTTCATGACAAACAACAGTGAAAAACCTTTACAGGCTCTAATATCTCTCAAGCATATCTGAACAGCTTTTAAGTTTATATACTTTTTGTTACATCTACACCTGTGTGCGTGGAATGTGTGTGTGTGTGTGTGTGTGTGTATGTGTGTGTGTGTGTGTGTGTGTGTGTGTGTGTGTGTGTGTGTGTGTGTGCGTGCGTGTGTGTGTGTGCGTGCGCTCTAATATAATTAAAATAACAACACTGAAAAAGTTTTCAAGGCTGTCTTCTGCAGGTAAATCATGTAGTAAAGTGCAGGGAACACTTCGTAATGACATGAGCCTACTTGAATGTTCTATCTGCGAACCAACAAGATCTCCCTACATGGTCGTTCCAACTACTAGGCATAACGGCTAAACATACCACAAACTACTCTCTACCGTCTTGAAAAGGAATAGATATATTAGGGTCTGTCTTAGAAACATAATACTCGAAAAAGATATAGTTATAACTGGAACGCATTTGATCTCTCTCTCTCTCTCTCTCTCTCTCTCTCTCTCTCTCTATCTATCTATCTATCTATCTATCTATCTATATATATATATATATATATATATATATATATATATATATATATATATCTGTCTGTCTATCTATGTCAGTATAGGTATATATATATATATATACAAACAGATCTCTGTATGTATCTAGTTATCTATCTTTCTCAGTATCTGTTTAGAAAACAACAAAAAATAAACATCAACGGTGCTTCCCGAGCCATAGACTCATAACGCTGTTTTCCCGGATTCTGTGGCATATATATCCCCAACTACCACCACCTGGACGGGTCGTCGGTCCGTCGTAGGATTACTTCTTTTGGCTATCTGAGTGCAGAGGAGGAATGTAAAATGAAATGGTTTGCTCAAGAACTCAACATATCAGCCAGTCCAGGAATCGAAACCACAATTTTACGTTCATGAGTGGCACACCCTAACCACTGAGTCACGCGTTTCAACATATCTCTCTCTCTCTCTCTCTCTCTCTCTCTCTCTCTCTCTGTATATATATATATATATATATATATATATATATATATATATATATATATATATATATATATATATATATATATATATATATATATATATATAAGCATGTTTTTATTCATCAATATGCCTCTGTTTATATAGGTGCAATGTATGTGCATTTATGGCTGCATTTTGTTACTATCTATCTATCTATCTATCTGTCTGTCTGTCTATCTCTCTGTTTCTCTGTGTCTTTCTGTTTGTTGTATGTATGTATGTATATGTCATGTATATGTGCGATGGATATCTATGTGGTGTCATAAAATTCCTTGAATTCATTCGCTGCTGGGTGTGGAAGAGGAATGATTAAGTTAGCTGTACACAACTAATACAATTAATTTAACATTGTTCAGTGAATTAACAGAATCGTTAGCGTGTCGAATAAAATGCTTGGCGATATTTCTTTCAGCTCTTTAGGTTCTACGTTCAAGCTTCACCGAAGTCACTTTTGATTTTTATTCCTCTGAGGACAATAAAATAAAGTCCCAGTCAATCACTAATCAACCACTAGATTTGAAACCTCAAGCCTCTGTTAGAAACAATTATCTATTTGTTTTAATTGCATCGAGTTTGTTGACGATGTTCGCTGGAAAGTGTCACTTAAAATTTTCTACACTATTTTGATCGGTTGGTTACGTGTCTGAGCTCAGTACAACTGACAAGTTCTGTAAGAATCAAAACAATTGATAATTTAGACTCTTAATCGCAATTTAAAAAATCGTTATTTCAACCTAGATGGAGATTGTTGTTGTTGTTTTTAGCCGAATATCAGCTCTGATTGAGCAGACCTGTGACAAAAAACAGTCTAGCCATAACCATTCCGTTATTTTTAGTGTATGTCGGAGAATATCTAATCTGGGGGGTTTTTTTAATAGTAAGGCGGGGTTTTCCTTTTACGTGCTTAGTCTAGAGCAGTGTCTGCCGCGACAGATTCCTGGAGTGCCACGAAAAATATTTTCGGGATTTACGGAAAACAACGATCCAAGAACATTCGTATGATTTGTTTAACAACACTCTCAAATGAAACGATAGTTCCCAGTAAACTTCAACGTCATTTATTAACATTCATCTGCAACATAAGGACAAACCAAAAGAATACTTTGAGATGCTAAAAAAATAATTTAAAAGATCAATCAAAAAGGCTGAAGAAATTTCTCTCAATTCCCGAAAAAGCTAAAACCGCTAGTTATAAGATTGCCTAGCTTTTGACAAAGAAAATAAAACCACATTCTGATGCCAAAAACATTATTTTACCAGCCTTGGAAATCGCCGTTAGCACAATGATTAGTAAAGAAACCGTCAAACAAATTGAGACCATTCCTTTGTCTGCCCACACGATTTCTCGTAAAATTCAAGGACATTTCATGAGACATTGATGATCAGCTCCGCGAACATTTAACTGAAGCAAAAAAATGAACTCGAAAGCTTATGGGCCTTACAAATCGATGTAAGTACAGACATCAGCAACAAAGCTCAACTAATTTCATTTCTGCGAATCATCAGAGGTGGTAAAATCATAAGTGAGTTTTTTTTTTGTTGTGAATTGAAGGAAAGAACGACTGGAGATGTCTTTAACCTGGTAAACCAAAATGTATTGAGAGGGATGCAGTAGCAAATTTGTATTAGCGTTTGTACTGATGGCGCCCTATCCATGCAGAATCGAAAAAAATGGCTTCCTGGCTCATATATTACAAAAAAATTCACAAGTTAAAATTGTACATTGCATGATTCACCGCGAAGTTTTGGTGTCAAAATTTTTACCTGATGGCCTCCTGAAGACGATGGACAGCGTTGTTAAAGTGGTGAATACATAAAATCGCATTCCCTACGGTGCAGACTTTTTGCACCCCTATATGAAACTATGGGCTTTCATATTGAGTGTTTTCTGCTTCATACAGAATTACGATGGCTCTCGAAAGGAAAAGTGCTCTCTCGATTTACCTCTTTGCGAACTGAAATGATATGTTTCTTCGATGCTGAAAATTCTGGATTTGAATTTCTTAACGATGATAATTTGTGGCTAGAAGTCGTATTTCTCAACGATCTTTTTGAGAAGTTGGACGTTTTAAATTTGTGTCTGCAAGGAGCGAACGAAAATATTATTACAATTACAGGCAAATTAAAATCTTTCATCGACAAGTTAGAACTGTGGATAAGGAAATTTAAAAACTCGCAGCCTGATTGCTTCCCAAGCGTAAAGGCTTTTCAAAACAGATTTGAAATTTTGTCAGAAGTGCAGAAGACAGTTGAAAACCTCTCTGTATCATTTTCTAAGTATTTTCCATCACTTGATTATCAAATGTACGAGTGGGTCATCAATCCTTTCGCAAGATACGACAGTACACTTCTGCCATTAACATTAACTGACGAAAATTTAATAGACATGGAAAACGATCCTGTGCACAAAGCCTCATTTTCTGTGCTAGAATTGTCAGAATTTTGGATTTCACTTTGGAGCCAATATCCTCGATTAACTACTACAGCCGTTACATCTCTGTTTCCCTTTGTATCATCCTATCTTCGCGAATTAGGCATCACTGCACTTATAGAAATGAAGTAAAAAAAAATGGGAATGATTACGAATGGTATATGAGGAGTTACTTAATTGTTTATCTAATTTAGAGCCGCGTTTTGACAAAATTCTTCCTCAAAATTCATTGTATCCTTCTCACTAAAAACATTATTATTGTCTTATATTAGCTATACACACACACACACACACACACACACATATATATATATATATATATATATATATTTGATTATATGTATTTATTTTCTCTTAGTTAACAATTAACTCAGACAAAACAAATTGATTAATAGATACCAGGTAGCAAAGATCACAAAATGACTGTGGTGTAACTCCTGTTTATGAGGTAGAAACTCCCTGTTAGTTTGGGGTATTTGAGTAAATATAAAATTTAATAAATGGAGTATTACGCATATGTTAAATGAATTCTTTTATTTCCGACATATGTTTCGAAGATTACAAATGGTTCCTTCCAAAGGAATGAGTGATGTTGATAAAGATGTTATCTTCTCTTCAGGGAAATTCATAAGAGCCGACTTAACCGTAAGACATTTTAACCGAATGTGATAACTGCGGGTAGAGAAGATTGTTCGAAAAAGTTCGTTTTCTATGTTTTCGTTTTTATGTTCGTTTTCTATGTTTTATGTCTAGAGGAAGAGGTAAAGTCAATGACTTTTGCTGGCTCTCCAAGACTAATGGCATTAATATTGGTTTCAAATTTCGGCACAAGGCAAGCAGTGACGGGGAACTGATCAACTGGGACTTGTTTTATCGATCCCGAAAGGATGAAACGCAAAAACCAACCTCAGCGGAATTTGAACTCAGAACGTAAAGACGGACGAAATGCCGCGAAACACCTTGCCGGCGAGCTAACGATTCTGCCAGATCGGCGCCTTATTATATATTAAAACATTGGTTTCCAATTTTGGCACAAAGCCAGTAAGTTCGTAGGGGGGGGGGGGGGTAAGTCGATTGCATCAACCTCAGTACTCAACTGGTACTATCTTATTAACCTGAGAGAATGAAAAGTAAAATTGTCTTCGGCGGAATTTGAACTCAGAACATGAAAACGGATGAAATGCTGCTAAGAATTTATGCTCAGCGTGCTCATGATTCTGCCAGCTCGCCTCCTATCAATAAATCATAAACTATTAAATGTTAGTAAGTATTATTAAATTATTTTATTTGTTTCAGTAATTTGACTGCGGCTATGCTGGAGCACCGCCTTTAGTCGAACAAATCGACCTCAGGACTTATTCTTTGTAAGCCTAGTACTTATTTTATCGGTGTCTTTTGCCGAACCGTTAAGTCACGGGGACGTAAACATACCAGCATCGATTATCAAGCGATGATTGGGGAACAAACACAGACATGCAAACATATACACACATACACACATATATATATACGACGGGCTTCTTTCAGTTTTCGTCTACCAGATCCACTCACAAGGCTTTGGCCGGCCCGAGGCCATAGTAGAAGACACTTGCCCAAGGTGCTACGCAGTGGGACTGAACCCGGAACCATGTGGTTGTTAAGCAAGCTACTTACCACACAGCCACTCCTATTTTTTTTATTTATTCAATTGTTTTATTATTTGTGGTCTTTGTATTACATGGTGTATCTCAAACACATGACGTAAGATCCTTAAGTCTATGAAACACTCATAGTATTAGGTGCCGATCCTATGAACCTCGACTTGTATCAAAACCTACAGGTTCCTTAAGTAATGGCATCGCTATGTGGGTAAGGCGCTTGACTTGCAATCACGTGATTTCAAGTTCAGTCCTACTATGCGATACTTTGGGCAAGCGTCTTCAATGCCTTGTGATTGGATTTAGTTGACGGAAACTGTATGAAACTCTTACACACAACACCAGCTGTCAAGTAGTGGCGGGGGGCACAGAAGTACATAGAAATATCCATACATAGATACATACATACATACATACATACATACATACATAGATATATATATACGTGTGTTTGTGTATAATATGGGCTTCTTCTTTCAGTTTCCGTCTACCAAGTCTACTCACAAGGGGGATACAGTAGAAAATGCTTGCCCGAGATGCCATGCAGTAGGATTCAGGGGCGGACACAAGGGGGGCGATGAGGGGACACGTGCCCCACTCAAGAAAATAAGTGCACCCTTCTAAATAATGTTATTACGCCCTTTTCTCCTGGAATTATATTCCCTTCTGACCTTGTGCCCTCCCTTCGAAAAATTCCTGGGACCGCGCCAGGGATTGAACCTGGAATCCTGTGGTTGGGAAGCAAGTTCCTTATCTCACAACGACATTTACATAATTTCATATGGTTAAAAAACGAACATTCGTTAAGAATCCAAATAGAATCCTACGTAATATAATTGATTCCAAGAAAAACAGATAACTCATAACACAGAGAATAGGAACAAATACTGCAAGACATGAAATTTTCAGCCAGTTAATTATTACTAGTACTTATTTTATCGATAGTGGGGTAGTGGTGGTGGTGGTGGTGGTGGTGGTGGTGATAGTGGTGATTGGATGGTGGTGGCGGAGAAGGAGGAAACCACGATGAAAAGCAAAGTGAATATTTAATAAAGAGCAGCACGAAGTCAATATATCAGGAGTGAGATATATTCTTTCCAAACGATTTATTTCTGTCCTTCTCCCCCACCCCACCACCACCATCACCACCGGACTAAATGACATCGTATAATGACAAGTCCAGACTAGAAGAGAATTGTCGTCTGATAACACTGGTGGTGACTTTCAACTTACTGAAGAGTGGATAGAGTCTACAAAACAGTTAACTATTTAGCAAAATTAAGTGTCAATCAATAGTGGACAGTCATTTTAAATTTCAGAGATGAAAGAAAGAGTAATTTCAGGCGAGAAAGAGAGATGGAGATTAGAGTAAGAGAGTGAGAGTGGGAGGAGAGAGAGTCGTGCGAAAAAATAAGGTAAGGTGAATAGGAGAGGAGAATTGTGGGAGTAAGTAGCGAGCAGACAAGATACGCAAGCATCGGAGAAAGGGGCCAGGCTACTTCGTACTTAAGAGGATTGTATATATATATTGCTGCTATTTTGTTAAACTGTCGTATGTCCAAATTTGGCCAAAAGCGATTTTTTTCAATATTTATTTTTGCTTGCAATAGCCGGTTCTTTTGGTCAAACTGTCCTATCTCCAGCTGCTTCAGATGCCAATATATCAAAAACTGTCAAAAATTAGTGCAGCGATTTTACTATGGAATGGTGAAACTATTTTTCGTTTTCTGAAAAAGCAACGTTTTGGACTTACGACACTTTTGCATAATAGCAACGCTACTTTTCGCCTTCCTTCTTGACCATTCGTGAGTCAAAGGAGCATGCAATATCAATTATATAGCACATGTGGTGCACCTTGTCCACCACCACTAGGTCCAGTTTGTGATGCTCTAACACCTGATCTGTTTGGAGTAGGAAATCCCAGGGTATTTTGCTAGTCTCCAACTCCGCTACTCTCTGCAGTTTGCGCTCATACCACGTCTTGCCTCTCTCTAGACCCCACATTTTACAAAGTTTCCAGTGTTGCACTTTCGCTACCTCACCGTGTCGTCACAATTAGTAATGGTTCTGGATAAGTCTAAGGCGTTTGTTCACGATATAGGCTATGGTTTCGTCCACTCTATCACAGATGCGACACAGTGGAGATACTTGCTCGTTCCTAAGGTTGACCCTCCAGTTTGTGACCAAAGCTTGGTCTTGCGCTGCCAGTCTCTTTTTTTCAGTGCTCCTTTCTTCAGAAAGTCCCACCTATGTTTTCCAGAAACTTGTTGCATAATGCTTCTTCATGTCCTTTTTGTACTTCTTGCTTTTTGTTTTCCGCCTTTTCTCTGCGTTCAATACGCCCTCATTCCCAACTATACTATTAAGGTTTCCTTACTTTGGGATAGGTATCTCAGTAAGCTCCCGAGTTCGATATGTACTTAGTTTTCCACACTTATCAGCCCCTTCCTCTATTTGCTCTCTGATTATAATTATTGTTGATGTTGTTGCTGCTGTTGTTGTTGTTCCTATTGTTGTTGTTGTTGTTGTTATATACGTATATACATGTATGTGTGTGTGTATGCATATACATTTTTATGAATGTATGTATCGTTTATTTATTCTTCTTAGACATATATTTACATAGAGCTCGAATCAAAGGAATCAAAGGATTCATATAATCAGGAGTGGCTGGGTGGTAAGTAGCTTGCTTACCAACCACATGATTCCGGGTTCAGTCCCTCTGCGTGGCACCTTGGGCAAGCATCTTCTACTATAGCCTCGGGCCAACCAAAGCCTTGTGAGTGGATTTGGTAGACGAAAACTGAAAGAAGCCCGTCGTATATATATATATATATATATATATATATATGTAAGAACGACCGTGCGAACCAAAAGGAGAAATGGTGACGAATGGAAAAACAGGGCTCCTTTATTAAACGCGTCACACGATCGAACACAAAATATAAGATGATAAATTATGTTATAATGCTATAACATAGAGAATTCGTAAATGCCAGTAAGGACAAGATAGGACTCAACCGATGAAGATGAATAACAGTAGAATTTATTGGAGCATTAAATCGTATGTCTGTGTGTGAGTGTGAATGCGACATAATAAAACACAATATAAGACAGGCCGTCATGTAAACAAAAGAGTGTGTGTACAAATATGTATGTGTATGTAAGAGTTACAGAGTATAGAATAGAGTCAGTAAGACGTATTAGAATTTACCAGTTCTTAGAGTACACAGTGGTATTATAGGTCTGTATATAAGAAGTTAAGGCGTGTGGGCAGAGCGATCACTCGTCGTGATGTTAGGGCTTCAATGCCGGGCCGGGTTCTTGAATACAGATGTTCTTCGCAGGCTGGGTTCTTGTCTGTTATTTTTCGTGGTGAAAAAATCACACAAACAGGGTTAGAAGTGCTGCTGTTAGCGGTTGGTAGCTTGTGTACGTGTAGAGTCATGTTGACGCTGGCGGCGATGCTGGTAGTCATAGAGTCGTGTTGCTGCTGGCGACGTCGGGGGCGATGCTTGTAGTTCGTAGTTGAAGTGGTTGTCGATGTCGTCGCTGGAAACTGGCTGGCTGTGTTACGCGTGTGTGGTCGGAACGACCAGATCTAAGATCTGAGCCGCGACGAATTTGCCGGGTGTCTAGCAGGCTATTTATAGCTGAAGGTAGGCTCCAGAGAAGCATTAGAAAAACACTCTCACGTGACCTTATTAGGGGCTATGGTTGGTCAGTTTGCGTCCTGGGGCGAACGGGTGGAGATAATTTACCCGCGCAAAGAATAGTCAGTCAGGTGATGACAGGGAAAGAGATGCTTCTACTACGCTCGCGTTTGTTTGTATATAATGGTGAAAAATGGTTTCACTACATATATATATATGTATGTGTGTTTGTGTGGCTATGTCTGTCCCCCCACCATCGCTTGACAACCGCTGCTGGTGTGTTTACGTCTCCGTAACTTAGCGGTTCGGCAAAAAGAGACCGATAGAATAAGTACTAGGCTTACAAAGAATAAGTCCTGGGGTCGATTTTCTCGACTAAAAGGTGGTGCTCCAGCATGGCTGCAGTCAAATGACTGAAACAAGTAAAAGAGTAATAAATGCAACATTCGAGGCATGCACCCCAAATTAATAACAACAGAGAACTATATTCACAACACATAGTTGCAAAATACTGTAAAGTGTCATTATAATGAAGTGCTATGAACTATAGTTGCCATTTGTTATTTGGGCAGTTATGAGTAATGTGTAATATAACCGTTGCGCAATTGATAACTGTGGAGGAGAGCATTCGCAATAAATAAAGCACAGCCACAAAATGACATTGTGGTGAAATATTAAGAGCTGTATTCAGTTTTCTTATATTTTGACAATTATGAATGATGTTTAATATAACTGTATCTAGTTTCTCTGCCGTCTTAAGGTTATTATATAATGTGCTTGGTATATTACTATGAGCAACGCTCGGTTTTGGGTAAACATGAATAATGCTGCGTGGCTCTCTGGTGACGTAAGTGAGTGTATGTCTCTGTGCGCAGGTACTGCAACAGTAGGTAGCTGATGTTTTTTTTTAATACAAGCCGTGGTACAAGAATATGGTGCGACTCCCTAATGGATTATGGTTGTGTAATAGTTCGTTCTAGACTTACTATTATCCGTCTTTAATGTTCGAGCACAGTTGTGCGGCTTTTTGGGGGGTCTTTTAATTGTGTAATAATTGTCCACTTCGGTGTTGCTAAATGAAACTGTGATCCTTTTAGGCTCTTTTTCAAGCTTTTAACGGATCAAATCTGAGACCATGTCCATAGCTACAATGATTGGGGCATATCCTTGCAGTTTCTGCACTGGCCTCTCGTTCTCTATTGTTGCTAGATTGTGATTATTTCATGAAATGGTTTAATATCTCATTCGTGTAATAGGTGTCGGCAGAATGGAGTGAGGTTGGTTCTTAAAAGCGAGTCTTTGGGAGCACAGTTCGGGTATAGAATAAATTTGTGTGATATAGGACTGGGAGATGGAGTTGGGGGGAAAAAATGAAGAAATTTTTTAAAAAAAGAGTGTAAGGGAGTAAAATGAGTGTGGAATAGAAGAGAGCGATCAAAAAAGTGGAAGGTCAAACAAAAGGGTTAATTTGAGCTGGCTGAATTTAGTGATCGGTCGGGACGAAGATATGCTTGACGCTTTGTAGTTTGAAGAATTTATGTTAAGTCAAAAGAAGGTTTCTTCAATTCGTTGAGGCTATGTGGAAGTGTGTGGAAGAGAAATTAAATATTTGTTTGAGTTGGCTGTGCGCGTGAATGTATATGTATCGTACATGGTGTGTTGACGTGCGTTAAGAGTGTTCTGTATGCGTTCTGAAATTCTTCTAAGAAGATCAGCACATCTCTATCAAGCTGACTGGCATTTGTCAGATACCAGCATACGATATAACCTACAGTGAAATGTTCATCGCTAAGGCAGTACCCTGCAGAAACAATGGAATGCAACACAATGTATTTACCAACGAAGGAACTCTAATCCTTTTCTTTTTTAAACCCGTATCTTCTAAATAAACAAAAAATTGAGGTCACCTTATAGCAGAACAACCTATATACATGTTGTATATGAACTAGAGGCTTTTCTTGGACACGTTGGAGGTGTTGTAGTCAACATATGGAAGATTTGAATCGTCCATTTGACACAATTCTATTTAGTATTTTCCTGTCAAGTATTTATTACATTTGCTTTATGTAATATATACTGAGTAAATATTACAATTGTATTAACGAAGAAATGTACATACGAGCGCGCGGGTATCTCTTTTACTCTTTTACTTGTTTCAGTCCTTTGACTGTGGCCATGCTGGAGCACCGCCTTTAGTCGAGCAAATCGACCCCAGGACTTATTCTTTGTAAGCCTAGTACTTATTCTATCGGTCTCTTTTGCCGAACCGCTAAGTTACGGGGACATAAATACACCAGCATCGGTTGTCAAGCGATGTTGGTGGGGGGGGGGGGACAAACACAGACATACAAACACATACACACATACATATATATATACATATATACGACAGGCTTCTTTCAGTTTCCGTCTACCAAATCCACTCACAAGGCTTTGGTCGGCCCGAGGCTATAGTAGAAGACACTTGCCCAAGATGCCACGCAGTGGGACTGAACCCGGGACCATGTGGTTGGTAAGCAAGCTACTTACCACACAAGTTTCAGTCATATATATGTATATATAGCAATAAGAAAATGGAGAGGAATATGTGGTATTCATCAACTTGCAGACATTGTATTATATCAATTTACCTGTTTATTTTTCAACTAAGTGGACAATTAATAATAGTAATAATTGGGTATCCTTCCGGCAGTATATTGGATAGATATTATCCCTTAGTGGGTTGGATTCAAAACCCCTAACTTTCTTGGATTATATATATATATATATATATATATATATATATATATATATATATATATATATATATATATATATATATATATATATATATATATATACATACATACATGTATGTATCATTGACGTTATTAGAATTTTTTAAACTTCGAAAGAACGTGAAATAATTCTTTTTTGTTTGCTTCGAGATCCACCATTCCAGAAAGGAAATTTACACACACATACATGCGCGCGCACTCACACACGCACACACACACACACACACACGTTTTATTCATTAGTCTATAAATCCTTTCTTTCCCTTTGCGTATGAATCCAGTGGGGCCGTATATAAAGACTTTGTTACGAATGTCAGATTCTTTACTTGATTTCCCTCTCATTCTTTAACTTAAAAGTTAATCTCTATAAAAATTTGTTTTCATTCTAAGTTTACCAGGGTTACATTTCTTTCAACAAGTGTCACCATTCATTTATTTTATGAACTTTTTAGTACTTTTGTTATTGTTTTTGTTTTTCTGTAAATTTCTAACTACATTCTTTGTAGTAATCGCAGAACTTTTCTGTTTGGCTGCCAGTTTTCAATCTTCTCAATTTCTGTTCGAATTGATATGTTAATCAATGCCATGAAAATCATTTTCGCCGTAAATAAATAAATAACAGAGTTATTAGCAATTAACGTTTTAAAATTTTGGGTCATTTTAGCCAATCGTAAGCCACATTCGTGCTTCTTTCCAAAGTAACAAGCCAAACATGAGAACTGCTTTGTCTGCGAAAAAGCACGTATTGACTAATATGTTCCAGTAATTGAGATAGTTGTCACATGTGCTAAAAATAGCAGCCAAATAGGCATTAAATTACGCACCAGAAGAGGATGCGGTTTCGTACTTGCAAGAAAAGGGTTGTAATGGCGCGAAATTATGGCCGCCATTAAGGAAGTACAATCTACGCGTGCGCAAGGGACTTGCCTTCCCGGAAGCCCCTCGAGTGCGCATGCATAGTAAAACCAGTACTTATAGCGCTTCTTTCGTTTTCTAAGCCTCTTTAGCATGATACCTTCGACGTGACAACTTGCTCCTTTGGCATGCCTCAACGAAGCTCTTAATATCTAGATGCCGACTACAAGATAACCAGCGGCTGCCAGGCTGAATAACGCAGGATTTGTAAAACCAAGCATCACCAAAAATAAAACTTATTTTTATTATGTTGTTAATTGTTCTACTGTTTCTTAATATATAATTTTGTTGAAAGGTGATAGAGAGAGACTAATGTCTCTATTGCAACTATCAACCTTTTACAGGGTGTTACACCCAAAAGAAAATTATGCAAAACGAAGAAGCGTTTTATCAGTACAAGAAAACGTGGTGGGAATATGTATTGGTGATGCACGTGCCAAGGATGTATGGAGTCTGTGTTAGTGAGGAAAGACACATGGTTTGGAGGTGGCACTCTTTCTCTTAGGACTGTAATGTTTTGCTTTTACCCATGGGTTAAGGAATTCACTTCAGTCCGGTTTTTGTGTTGAAGAACTGCGATGAGCCATTGCACAGCTGTTGATTATAACATCTATGTTAAGGAGGTATGTGCGGAGAACTTGCTCCGTCATCCAATTAAAGTTGGTGGTCCAGGGAAGAGTATTGAGATGTTTGTATTTTTAAAAATATCTAATTCGTAATGTGCTATTTTGATTTTGGATAAATCTTTTAAGTTTGTGCTATAAGTTTCTTATTTTGAGAAACATTTAATTTGTAATGTTCTGTTTATCGCATTAAATATATATTGAACGCTTAAAACTACAAAATACGTGTTGTCTACTCGGTGTTTTTTTTTTGTCATTGAGGTAGTTGCGAGGTATGCTAAAAATAACAGCTAAATAGGCCTTAAATCACGCATCCCCACAATTTTTTTGTTTGTTTTTGCATAATCGTATGAAGTCCTGCGTGTAGAATACAAATTCGCAAAAATTTTCTGAAAATTAACCAAAAATAAAAATGTTATGAGGGGTTATACGTGCGTAATTCATTTGTTTACGGTTTCATACAAAAACACAAGTGCTATTTTCAGGATGTTAACAAAATGTGCAGTCACACACAAAATGACAGCTTCCAAATCCTGTTTCCTGACTGGGTGAAAATGATCAAACTTTAAACATCTATAACTTTTTTTTTTAAAATTTTCAATAAACTTTAATTTTTGGAATCTTGGCAGCCAAACAGAAAAGATACGTAATTGCTTCTGTTTTAACTATTTTTCACCAATTTCCATTTTCTTACTTAAAATGTTGGGCATTATATACTCTTCAGTTTATATAGTGCTTCAGAACTATTATAGTATTGTCTTTAGCTCGCAATCTATTTATGTATACTACTTTTACTTTCCTATTTATCTATTTTTCTCTACTTATCACTCCATTCTTATTATTTAATTTTAGTTATATCCTTTCCACTTCTTCCAACCTACTCCTTATTCACATAATATAGTTTTTCCTTATCTATGTTCTCTTCTTTATTCAGATACATATAATTTTCTGTATCTGCATCATCCTCCTTATTTACATTAACATATTTCTCTTTCTTTAGCATCCCACTCGCGCATTCCAGGTATCTCTCTCCAGATACACAACTCTACTATCGACCCCAGTACGCAAATGGTACTTAATTTATCGACCTCGAAAGGATGAAAGGCAAAGTCGACCTCGGCGGAATTTGAACTCAGAACGTAAAGACAAACGAAATACCGCTAAACATTTCGCCCGGCGTGCTAACGTTTCTGCCGGCTTGCCGCCGTACAAACGACAAATATTGAGAGCTTCGATGTTATTCTTGGTGTAATTGAAATAATATTCGAAGAGTTAGCCGCTAGTTGTTGTCGGTAGTTCATTATGTTGATGTCAGCTCTGTGTTACTGTTGCCGATAGTCGGTTTGCTTACATTCTACTATAGCCTCGGGCCGACCAAAGCCTTGCGAGAGGATTTGGTAGACGGAAACTGAAAAAAGCCCGTCGTATATATATATATTTATTTATGTGTTTCAGCCAAGTGGCTGCGGTCATGCTGGTGCATATATATATATATTTTTTTAAAGTTTCAGCTTAGAGTTGCGGCCATGCTGATGCACCACCATGTATGTGTGTGCATTCCAAAGCTCTCTGGGTGGTGGTCGCATGTCTGTCATTTTATGCCTATTGATGAGTTTAGAAAGGTGCGCGCTAAAAGTTGATGTTGTCACTGGAGCCTATTCTAGACGAAGTCGTGATTGGTCAAATGTTATTGGTCACGTGGTCAACATTCCAGCAAATCGCGGCAACGGGTGATTGCTAAATATTTCGCTATAACTCTATACTTAGAGAATTATCAATCAATAATATATCATTGATGTTTCTAATGCCTATCTTATAGATTTTCTCACCTGATCCAGCTTGATATTCGCTTCAACAGTTTCCCGAACGAAACAGGATCTTTGTCTCAATTTATCGTAATCATTTAATGAATACATTATATTTATTTTCTGATGTGTAATCTTGTATTTGAATCAGACCACCAGCTGAAATACTTATCCTTCAAATATGAATATGTATGTATGTACGTATGCATATATGTATGTATGTATGTATGTATGTATGTATGTACGTATGCATATATGTATGTATGTATGTACGTATGCATATATGTATGTATGTATATATTCTTTTACTTGTTTCAGTCATTTGACTGTGGCCATGCTGGAGCACCGCCTTTTAGTCGAGCAAATCGACCCCAGGACTTATTCTTTGTAAGCCTAGTACTTATTCTATTGGTCTCTTTTGCCGAACCGCTAAGTTATGGAGACGTAAACACACCAGCATCAGTTGTCAAACAATGGTGAGGGGGGGGGGGGGAATACAGACGCAGAAACATGTACACACACACACACACACACACACACATATATATATATATACATATATATATATATACATATATATATATATATATACGACGGGCTTTTTTCAGTTTCCGTCTACCAAATCCTCTTGCAAGGCTTTGGTCGGCCCGAGGCTATAGTAGAAGACACTTGCCCATGGCATGCAAACATATGATATATATATATGTTGTGTGTGTGTGTGTGTGTGTGTGTGTGTGTGTGTGTGTGTGTGTGTGGTAAAGTATATTTGCCAACGCAACGTGATAGTCCTACGTAGGATGATGTTACTACTTTTTAGCCCCAGGTAAACATCTTTTCCAGCTGACTACCGATACATGATCTGTGTCCGTAAACTGTGAGCAAGGGACCCTACTGCTCCCTTTCTAGCCGTAGCGATACCTATATATATATAGATAGATAGATAGATAGATAGATAGATAGATAGATAGATAGATAGACAGATAGATAGATAGATATGTGTGTGTATATGATATACAGGGCGCAAGAGGTATTTGAAGACATATTTGGTAATACAATGAAACTACTCTAATCTGGCAAAAGCCAAATGTATTCGAATAAAAATTTGTGCACATGTTCTAGATAAACTTTCTTATTATTTCATTAATCTTCCCCGCAGCTTCGATGACTGTTTCTACACGAAACGTCATAAATTCACCCCTCCCAACGGTACATAAACTTACTTCATATTATAAAGTTTTGGTGTGAATTGAATTATCATATTCCTATTGTATGGAGTTTTAACACTCGTTTACTCTTTTACTTGTTTCAGTCATTTGACTGCGGCCATGCTGGAGCACCGCCTTTAGTCAAGCAAATCGACCCCAGGACTTATTCTTTGTAAGCCTAGTACTTATTGTATCGGTCCGTTTTGCCGAACCGCTAAGTTACGGGGACGTAAACACACCACTATCGGTTGTCAAGCGATGTTGGGGGGACAAACACAGACGCACAAACATATACACACACATACATATACAAATCTCACAAGGCTTTGGTCGACCCGAAGCTATAGTAGAAGACACTTGCCCAAGGTGCCACACAGTGGGAATGAACCCGGAACCACGTGGTTGGTAAGCAAGCTACTTACCACACAGCCTCACCTGCGCCTACACGAACAAAATATGTTTCTTAAACAGGGTAAATGCTTCTTATTTAACGATTTTAATATGGTACAAATGTAACTTCTCAGCGCCTTTCACGAATTCCACTCCGTAGCTAGTATTCGGTCCTGACGTCAATTCTTTTTCCGTCCATATTTATCATGTAACCATTGATCATCGGTTGTTCAATGTGAGCGTTAACAGTATAGGTTTCACCAGTTTGGGATTGCTTGAAAAAGTTATGGGCACTGTCCTTCGTCCTCTAACTGACATGTAAAACTAAATTAACGCAGCGCCACCTTGTAGTTCTTACTGCTCAACTAACTTTGTGCCGTCTATTTCCCAAGGGAAAGGATTGACGTTACGCTATATCTCTTTATGATATTCTGCTCTAAAGATGGCAGGCTTTTTTCTTTTATAGAAAACCAAATTATTGTCAACGAATGAGCGTCATCGTGATCGCTCAACCTGCTAGAAAGGATAACTAAATCGCCCTCAAATCATAGTTGATTTTTTAAAACTTAATTTTCACGTTGGATTATGGAATATTTAATACACTACGTCCGAAAGTAAAAAAAAAAGTTAGTTCTTTTGTTGAAAAAAGTCTGCCTAATCAGGCTGACTTGTTCATAAGTCTGTTTAATCAAGGGTAAACAACAAGAATAACAACAGCAGCAGCAGCAGCAACAAGAACAAGAACAACAACAATCTATTATCTCCGTAATTGATCAATGATAACCTATCCAGTTCACTATTGTTCAATTCAATTCATTATTATTGTTTACAATAAGAACGGAAATGCTATTGTTGTTCTTGATGATGATGATGATGATGATAATAATATATGATATTTAATCGCTGTCGGTGAGAGAAAGATTAGATATAGTAACGGTGGGGAATTCGATTTATCTCATAAACCACCCAGGAAGAATATTCATTCATCGTAAAAGAATAGTGAACAATAATAGGAGGATTTAACGAATCAATATTTACATGCCAAAAGTGGGGAAGATAAGGTCATGTGAAATTGAAATTAATGCTTGGTGAAAGTTAATAATAATAATAATAATAATAATAATAATAATAATAATAATAATAATAATAATAATAATAATAACAACAATAATAATAATAATAATAATAATAATAATAATAATAATAATAATAATAATAATAATAATGATAATAACAATAATAATAATGATAATAATAATAATAATAATAATAATTATTATTATTATTATTATTATTATTATTATTATTATTATTATTATTATTATTATTATTATTATTATAAAAATCCTTTCTGCTATAGGCATAAGGCCTGAAATCTAATGGGGAGGGGCCTAGTCGATTACATCGACTCCAGTGAAACACTGGTACTTGATTTATTGACTCCGAAAGAATGAAAGCCAAGGTCAACCTCGGCGGAATTTTAACTCAGAACGTAGCGACGGGTGAAATACCGCTAAGCATTTCGTTCAGCGTGCTAACAATTTCTCCGGCTCGCCGTCTTAATAATAATAATTATTATTATTTCTTTTATTAAAATAATTATTTCTTTTAATAATAATAATAATAATAATAATAATAATAATAATAATAATAATAATAATAATAGGTAAGTGAATGTGAGAGCCTTGCACAAAAAGAATATAAGCGCCACCACGATAAAATGTGTGTGTATCTTCATTGCCGTAAATAACAATATGAAGTAACAGAGAACTAGTATGAGCATGTACCAAGAAGAGTTATGCAGGAGGATGGAAAAGTAACGCTACTCTGGGACTATGATTTTCAGACGGATCGTGTAATCGAACACCATCGGCCGGATATTGTCATATTGAGTAAGAGAGACAAATACTGTCAGATCATTGATGTAGCCATACCAAATGACATGAATGTTGTGAGGTTGAAAAAATCGCCAAGTACTCCGAATTAAAAGTGGAATGCGAGAGAGTAATGTAAAAGTGATACCAGTGGTGATCGGAGCGTTGAGCTCAATCCCTTTTAAACTTCAAGACTTCTTAAGGCAACTGGAAATCCCATGCAAGATTGATGTCTTACAAAATGCAGCCTTACTGGGCACAGCGCACATCTTAAGGAAAGTATTATCAACAACTATAACGTTTTTAAAGTGGGAAATACGAAGGTTGCAGTTAATGAGGAGAGTAGATGTGAAACCGATAGTAATTGGTGCACTTGGAAGTATCAGCACTCAGCACCATCGTCCATTTTCTCTTGATAAAGGGATTTTAACTCCGAAATACTGAAATATAAGGTAAAAGTGTAAGCTATTCTTTTGTTTGTTCTGTCCCTATTTTCACGCCTTTGCTTCTAATGTGCATTTCACGCCTTTCTAAATCAATTTTAACAATTTTAATTCTGTCTCACAATATTATATAAAATCTACGCCACTCTAATAACCCTGTTTTCCCACCAGAATGTATACCAGGAAGAAAATGTGGGAACCACCATGTCATACCATAAAACATTTCCTCGGCGTCCTACCAACTTAATCCACCTGCCGCCACTTAATCTCCCGAAGGTAAGACGTTTATTTAATTTTTTTCCAGCAACTACATAAATAACAGTAGCAACAAGAACAACAACTGCTTTTGCTGCAATATCTTCAACTACTATTGTTTCTGTCGATTGAACTGGAAGCACCAATTTATAATTGTTATAACTGATCTTTCACTTGTGCAAAAAAAAAACAACATATTCAAAGTGAACCTTATATAATCGATTAAGTCGATCTTCATCATTACCCCTTTTCAAAGTGAAATAATAAAAATAGTGCTTTTAGTGAAATTAATTTTATCGGCGATTTCTAATATAGGTACCAGGCTACACATTTTGAGTGGTGAACATTTTTTGATTTTACATTATTTTCATTGGCCGCAGAAAGATGGAAAATAAGTTGATTCTAGCGAAATCTGAACACAGAAAACAAAAAGGTGTAACTAAATACCACAAGGCATTTTCCCTACCCCTATATCGATACCACCAGCTCCACAGCAATAATTTAAAACATAGCACAAGGTCAAAAATTTGGTCAGAGGGTACCAGTAAATTACAATAATTGCAGTTGTTGACCGGAGGTTTCTTTTTTTCGATCCTGGAGGGATGGAAGGTAAAGTTGACCTTAGTAGGATTTGAACTTGTAACGTAAAGTCTCGGAACTATCACAAAGTATTTTATCTGACCATCTAACGTTTCTACAAAAATAATGATTTCTTTGATTTGCCTCAAAAGCGATTGGCAAAGAAGACATTGTCAAAAACAGAATACAGTAAAGCAGTGAGTGTTTACGCAAAATCGATTATGAAAAATAAAAGGCATGAGAACATAAGCATGCAAAACGCAGGGAATGAGATATTTCGGTGGGACACAACCTCGGGATAATTAAAGGACTTCACTAAGCAAGCTTTACCTATGATTACCAAGGGTAAGTGTTCTCTCTCAGCTGTGTCTTCCTGCCTACTGTCGCATGCTAAGATTAGATCCACTCACTTGAACCATTCTCGACACTCACGCCAGCTTTTCATGAAACTCACTGGAGGGCAGTACCTTCCTTTCAATCCCACCTTGTGTCTGAAGAGGTAAATATCTGTTTTCATTCTTTTCAGTTTTGTCCACCCAGCAATCTTTTCACCACGGTTTCCAAACAGAAGACTACCTAACCTTCCTGGTCAAAGGGAGAAGGAGGGGAGATCCTAATAATGAACTCATCTGAAAGCTTGAGCTATGCGGCTCTCGGTTGTTCAGCATAACTTCAAAAGTGTTTTTACATCGTGATTGATTTACCTACGCTTTGGCGAGTTTCGGAGAGGTTACATAACCGCAAAGAAAGACAAACAAGCCCTATGTTGTCTTAAGTACTTGACAAAGAAAAATAAAACGTATTAGTCATCAGCTAATATCATGTTTCTCACATCCTATTAAATATTCAATTTTATAAATTTTCCTCTATTGAATATGCTTTTATCCACCTAATTATTTGTACGTAACTTAGGAATCGTGGGAACTATATAATTAATAATTTTGTTAAGAACAATGAGTCTTTTCTTCAGTTTCCATAAGCAATAAAATAAAATACTTTCATGTAGTTACTTGATTGGATGTCTGGTAGTTAAGCTAACCGTATAATTTGTACGTCATATAAGTCAGGTAGCCATATGATTGGATGTCAGACAGTTTAACATGTTACATAATTGGATGTCAAACAGCTGAATGACCTAGTTGATTGAACTTAGCGTTTGACGACATAAGTTGGGGTTTAGTAAACATATCAAGCTTTTATTAATTCAGATCTATACGAACAGTCGATATTTCACCATCTTATATTGCAAATAATGCAGACTGGTAAACAGCAAGACTAGGTCATTTACGTCGTCTAGGTTATTGTTACACTGTTCCAGGATTAAAATCTTATAGTTGACATCTTGCTTCTCAAATGTCAGGCAGCAGTATCATTCCCCTTCCCTTTATTAAAGGAAAATTATCGTGAAATGACAGAATCAAGAACTTAATATCTTATACGAGCAAGTCATTAATGGATTATAGCTTTAATGATTTATAAATGTGACCGGTGAAATCTAGTAATTCTTCCGATCACGACCAAAGAAAGATTTACATTTCAGACTGCAAACCAATTTTTCATCATTACTGCTGCTTATAACGGTGATTCTTTCCACCATGTGATATTTATTTACTGTTTGATGGCCTGATCCATTGTGAGTTATGTGTCTTGTCTAAAGAAACACGGTAGAAGAAACTCTCTCGACCACCTGAAGGGTTGTCTGATATCTAATTGGCTCAAACTATTTGCTATGCATATCAATAGTAACATCAGAGTGAAGAAGTGTCAATCGTTAACATTTCTTTCTTCTTAACAAAAAAAACGTTTAAGCCTAACAACCCCAAGTACTTCAGTCTAACAATAAAATACCCTTAAGCATAAAAACAAAAATCCTTTAAGAGTATTAGAGCAAACACGCTTAAGCTTAATTTTAAAATGGAACTCATTATATGACGATAATGCAATCTTATATTGTTTCAGAATGCTCTTAGTGAAAAACCGAAAATCTTAGAACGAGGTTCATTTACCCAAGCAGCTCCAGTCAAAGAACAAAAGGAACACCGCAGAGTGAGCGATGCTATTGCTAACAACTACAGTCCCAGAGCGAGTCACTTGACCACATCTTTAATCTATGAAACGACAAAATACGGTAAGAACAAACAGTCAAATGTAATGCTTTGTAGTAGAAAATTTTCTAGAAAAAATATGCAAATATAAACCAGTAGATATCGGTTTACATTTCAGTTTTGTATTAAACTATCAAATACATTTGATTATAAAAATGTCAAATAAATTTCAGGATGTATTAAAACGTAGAAAGAAATTGAAATTTACTTTTGGACAATCAAATTACGTATCTATCCAATTTGTCTGATAGGATAGAAACAATTTAACGATATGTGTATACAATATCACTAACATACAATCAGATGTATTATATCATGACACAATATACAAAAAAGTGATACATCGGTATCACACGGTGAGCTGGCAGAAACGATAGCACGCCGAGTGAAATGCTTAGCGCTATTTTGTCTGTCTTTACGTTCTGAGTTCAAATTCCGCCGAGATCGACTTTGCCTTTCATCCTTCCGCGGTCGATAAATTAAGCACCAGTTGCGTACTGGGATCGATTTAATCGGCTGGCCCCCTCCCCCAAAATTTCGGGCCTTTTGGTAGAAAAGTTAAATGACCTAGTTGATTGAACTTAGCGTTTGACGACATAAGTTGGGGTTTGTAAACATATCAAGCTTTTATTAATTCAGATCTATACGAACAGTCGATATTTCACCATCTTATATTACGAATAATGCAGACTGGCAGACAGCAGTAACATTCTTCTTCCCTTTGTTAGAGTACCACATACAGTAGCACCTCGGTTTTCGAACAACTATGATCACGAATAAATCGTGATTTATCTCCTGTCTTTCTCATATTCATCCAATAGAGTAGTACCACGGTTTACGAACGCCTCTGTTCACGAATAAATCAAGATACATTTGCTCTAATGATCGGTTCTTTCTTTTTCTCGATATTTTTAGGTTTTACTCTTGAAGAAATGCATGTGTTTTGTCCGCGAGCCCAATTTGAGAAAACAGCCATTGTGACAACTGATCAAAAATATCCGTAAGAACTATTCCTATCTGAAAGAACGGGATAATGGTCAAATCTTGTTTTCAATAACCATCATAATAAGTATTGATTTCATTTGACTAATCTCTATATTTTGGGAGAAAGGGGATGTTTCGTTTAATCTGAGGAGGTGAGGAAATGGTCATAAATATGTGGTAGGGAGATGCAGATCCAAGAGCAGAAAAGATTTAATGGGTGACACATAGTAAATATACTGAGAAATAGTGAGGTCGATATACAAATCGACATTGATGGGTAACGTTCAGCTTACGGGATCAGAGGAGGAGAAACTATTTTAGCAGTGGTAGAAGATAAGGAAGAAGCACCAGCTTATCTGTGGACTGGTGAGTGTATTAGGTTTAATGATGCATTTCTATTAATTTGCTCGATGGACTCGCTTTGAAATAAATATTGGTTGTGGTTAGAGGGCGTTTAACTGTAGCTGTTACATCTTCCAAGTCATGAGTAATGTTCTAATGTTGATTTTCCTGTACTTTATAGGGGCTAAGCAAGTTCAAGGTAAAGTATATTTTGGTTTTGAAGAAAAACTTTTGCCTTTGAGCTCAGTTTCGTGAAATATTATTTGAAGTGCAGTCGCCATAAAAGAGTATCATAAATTGTGAATCCAAATATATTTAGCAAAAATCAGCTGTAAGAATTACAACTGTATGATGCAAATGCCTTTGCCAAAAGTTAAGCGATATATACGAAGGTAAATATGTATTAAACCGATTCACAGGCTACAACGTTTTCTTTATGAAGCTTAAGATAGCTGAATGTATTGAGTTTAGTATAAACCTCCTTGTAAGCCAAAACTATTATGACCTTCAGTGAAGACATAAAACGTTACAGTATTTTTAATTTATATGATATCATTGTGTTCAATAATTTCAAAAATGTTGAAGTTGGTGAAAGTATTTTTAAAAGAAATGAACAATGATGATAGTTCATCATCCAAGAGAATGCCTTGGATAAATAATTGTCCGATCTTCAGTTAAACCAAACTTTGAGAAAAATTTTTACTTGCTTTGTCCTAAACCTAAGAAATTAACCAAATAGTCAATACTATCTGTACAGTTACTTATCAGAAATGTAACGACAAATCTTTGTCTTACAAAATGTTTAACTCCCGCTACATGATAATGTAAGTAGTATTAACGCAGAAGAGAAGGTCAGCGTAACTATGTTGAATGTAGGGAACAAATTCATGCAGAGCTTTGTTGCAGGTGTATTGTATTTTAATAAACAATTTTGTGAAATTTTCGAAAATATCGCTTCCAAGCCAACGGAATATCTTTACCAATTGTTATTTAAAAAATGTTAAGATAAAAATAAATCTTACATTAGTTACCTAGAATCAACTCTTCTTGTTAGTATACATCGAAACCAAATATGATCCTCCACAAATCCAACTTTCATCTATAGTTTAAATTCACTATCTGAAGATTCAATACACTAAAATTATCTTTTGAGTAATTTTGTTCTAAACTTGCTTTTTTCCGTCTCTCTTTTATATATTCATTTTTGAGCATACTCAATACAGACCTCCTTTGCCACACTGTGTCAACATGTATAAAATGTATCTTGCCATATTTGATTTTTAACGATTTCTGCTAGAGGAAAATATTGGAATGTAAACCATTGCATTGTTTTTGGCTATATTTCTGTCATTTTTTCCAGGCTTTCAAATATAGTCAGAACACCTTCGGAATTGTCACACGAGGGAAAATATTTAACTAAATCTACTCATGTATCAGAATTCCACAGCATTCCATCAACTATCCAAAGTACGCCACCTGGCAAAGTGGGTAAGCATTCTGAGGTTTCTAACGTCATGGATGATATAAATACGGAAGTGGGCTGAAAAGTTCACAGGCTAGCTATGATGGAGTGATCCTAGAGCTTATAAATAACTGCATTGTTTCTTTCCAGGTAAAGTGATATCTGACTGTTCAAAGAAGACCTCAAAAGTAACTAGTAGCAACTTCTCTTCAAAATGAACAGAATTTGGAATCATAATGTTATGAAGTACCTGCAGAGAAAAGTTTTAGTCCCAAGGACATTCCGACTGACATCGTTACTACATTAGGGAACGACGCTCCATCTTTATCAACAGTGCAAAAGTAGGCAACTGAATTTTGGAGGGGAATGGAGAGTTGTACTTCTATTCGTCTTCTTCACTCATTCTACCCTTAAATTCTCCTCGCATTATGATGTGAGCTGCTGGATGCCAATCTCTCCATCCTGAAGACGGGAGCCAGCTTTGCGTTAATGTTTATATGTATCTACTGTTAGATGCATATTCTTGTAAATTTCTCCTGTTATATATAAATATCTATATGCATATGCACTAATGTTCATTTTCTGAATATTGTAAGTTCTCTCTCTCTCTCTCTCTCTCTCTCTATATATATATATATATATATATATATATATATATATATAATATATATATATATATATATATATATATATATATATATATATATATATATATATATATATAATGAGTAAAATTAATTAGTGTAAGCAATAATATGAAAAACGATAGTCGATACACAGTAGGATGGAATGTCGGAGTCGTAATCAGTGTGTAAGGATTGGTTCTTCGTTGATATATATATATATATATACTACATATGTGGAAAATCAGTGTATGTTTGTTTGTGGCGTTGTTAGCTAACTCCTCCTACATCGTTTTATTAATTTTGAGGAAACTTGACACGTGAGTAGAACTCATGTCTGGAAACCTCGTGACATACTTAGATTGTTGAAAAAAAATCGATAGTAGGTATAAAGGTCCCTGGAAGGGACCTTTATATTTCCAGATTTCCAGACATGTGTTCTACTCACGTGAGTAGAACACATGTCTGGAAATCTCGTGACATACTTAGATTGTTGAAAAAATTGATAATAGGGCCCTTCCAATGGATCCTTCTATCTACTACATATTACTAATATTTTATTTAAACAACCCAAGGGAAATAACCTATACCACCTGCAGATTTTAGTGAAGCGATCAATGTTTGATTCTCACGGTCAGCCGACCTAATTCTGCATTTCACTACTCACAATTTTGAACTGCAAAACATTATTATTGCACTTCTTTAATTTGAATCTTAAACATTAAAGACTTCATTCATACATTTCTATACATACTTTTTTGAATGCCCATTACTCCGATAATTCTACATTTTTACAGTTACACTTTTTCCATGACAGTTGATAAATTTTTTATTCTACAACGTGTTTGTAGTGGCCTCATGCTAGCATAGCTTGGATTCGATCCTCGATTGCCAAATTTCACTTAACACTTCAACAGCGTTTTTCTCACGGTAAAACAATAGTTTTTCTGTGAATGACAGCAATTATACATTTCCCAGATGCCTTCGCTAAGCAGAATAATGTCTTTGCCTCTCGCCAACCTCCGACAACCTCTCTCACCAACCTCCGACAATTTCTCCCTTCTCCAGCTGACAGTTTTTTGTACTTTTTCGTGACGGAAAATGCACCTTTTGTGGCAGTTATAACGAAATTGCTTTCTACCCCTGAGAATTACCAGGTACACCAGCTAGTGTATATATATATATATATATATATATATATATATATATATATATATATATATATATATATATATATATATATATATATATACATGTGTGTATGAGTACTTAACAATAGAAATTCAGAAAGACTCTGTAGAGCCTCATAACAACTTAGAAATAATTTAAACATCATAATATCAAGATAGAATATGCAGTCTGATGATCGAAAGATTGAAGGCTTAAGTTAATGTGAATGAGACTAAAGCAGTTTTTCTGTCAGGGATGCAATCCAAAAGTAATAGCAGAATAGGTTGAACTTAGGTTGATAGGCAAGCAGCCTAAACTCAGTCGATTCTGATACTTGACCACTTACTAACAATATACTAACCACAGCCGTCAGTCGGCAACGGATATGACTTGATAGCATGTATCATGCTTTCTTTATTTGTTGCTTGTATAGTTGCGAGAAGCCATAGGCACTGTCTCGCCTCTCCCACTTTTGATCCAACGGAACATCGAGGATATGACAATTGGACAGTGAGAGAGATGGGGGAGAAGGGGCAAGTTGCACCAGCAACTTGAAATGAAATACCATGCTCAAGAACACAACAAGCCTGAGACCTAATGATCGTGGGCCCAAATGCTAACCACTAAACCATATGCCTTCACAACTAAGTACTGTATATAGACTTATTTATAATGACTGTGCATTCTTGATGCTACAATTGACAGGAATTAGAAGCTAGTTGTCGCCTTCAGATCACACTCTATCGAACTTTAAAAAAAGATAATATATTCGTGGATACATCATGAGTAAGTAAAAGACGGGATAGTCACAGTTTGAACGCCTTCGATCAGAGCTGATCTGACACTAAAGAATATCAGTAACAACGAAATGTTTGTGAGTGCTTAGTCTTTCCTCCAACGTCTTGATTTTAAATTCTGGTGGAAATCACTTTGCATTACAGCCCACTTTTGCCAATAAAATAACTAACTAGTTCCGTAATGACAGATATTAGTCAATTATAGCCTTCCTCGTAAATGTATCTTCTAGAGACCAGAAGAGAAATCATGAATTTTCATTTCATATTTTAGAATCATCAGTAAACAGTAGTCACTCAGTTCAGAAAAGAGAATATAGTGAATTCGAAAAACGAATATTAGATGTTCAATTTTACTCCAAAAATTATTTGAGCGAGGGCTTGCCTCGGTCTGGCACACCTATCGGGACAGATCTGACCAGGTAAGTAAAAGCTCAGCGAGTTAAGCGGTGAAACTATCTTTTGATAAATTTTAGCATACCTCGGAATATTATAAACATTTCTTTACAAAGTGATTTTTGCGCAGGAGAAGAATAAATTATTGAGTTGCCGACAAGAAATAAATAGTGGTGTGTGAAAGACTCACCAAGTCAATATACTAAAGTGTATACTTCGCAATAGAGAAAACAAAGCAAAAAATACAAATCCAGAATTGTCTCCAGGAGTTTGGGGGGAAAAAAGAGAATATAATAGATGATGAAATAAACGGCTATGAATTTGTTTCTTTATTGCCCACAAGGAGCCAACATAAAGAGGACAGCACAGACTGATTGGGGTCAGACACACAAATAATAATAAAAATTTATAAACGTTTACAATAAAATCGGATGAATTGCAGTCGTATGAAATACAATACAAAAGACAACATTACACATGCACAATGAGATAGAAAAACAGGTTACGCTTCGACCCCACGAGCCCTGTTCTGCTACCGGTACTTTTTTGTTCAGCCTTATGGCACGTTCACGAGGAGTCTTTCACACCCAGCATCCTCGCTACACGCATCCACCTGTCTTTAAACATCCTCTCCGACAGGCATCTTCTCTCAAGCCTCACTTCCTTTTTCGGGTGAAAGGTGAAGAATCTCACCAACCCGAGACCGGAGATAAAGTTGCCTGTCGCCATTCCTTTCATTCTCGTCTTCCATATCGCCTCTTTCGCAATTGTTACTACTACGAGAAAGCAATTCTTACTTTCTTTCGTGGGGAAATCCGGCGGGTCAATTTTTAAAATTGACTCAGACGACAGCTGTACTCTTCTTAAATCCGACAACAGGTGTTCCGCATAAGTCCACACTTCCGGATACTGAACAACAGCGTGCAGGACGGTTTCCCTATGCTGCTCGCATCTTGGACAGGCCGATGGACCAGGCTGGCCGTGTCTGGTGAGCTTGTCCCGAACGAGTAAGGCTCCTCGGTAACATTACCAGGCCAGATATTTTTGAAAGTTATCCAAAGTCCCCGGCCCGAATGTCCTTTGGAACAGACTGTCTAACTGCTTATCATCAAGCCTCTGCCAACCTGCTATAGAAAGATGCGGTGGTACCAAAACCGCTGGCACTACCCGAGCGACGGAACAGTAGGAGGGCCTTTCGACACTCCGCAAAGTATGTACCCAACCTAGATCTTCGACGAAACCAGCTTTCTCGTCCACCGAAACTAGTGAACCTAGGAAACATCCTTTTCGCAAGCGATAAACGGCTATGAATTTCGATTAAAAAATGAAGTTGAATTATATTAGAACTCTACAAGCATGAATCAACTACAGAAAAAAATGTGCACGGAGCTGTCCATTTCATCTTAGGCTAAAGAGAGATCTTTTCATATTTCATTTATCATTGAATGTTATTATGATTGAAACAACTCCCGGAATACTCAACTGTAGCAATAGATGATAAAGTGAACCATTGACAATTTCGATTATAAAATAAACCTTGAAATAAATACTCTGCAAAGCCTAGTCTCAGACAAAAAATATTCACGCATTCAAACAATGAATTAATTGTAATCCCTGACGATCGAGTTATCCATTACACCAAAGTAACTCAGAATGTTTTTCTTACTTAAATTAGTACCTATAAATTGCTGTTACACAAGCTACTCCTTTATTTCGCCTTTTACACGAGAATCTTTAATATTTTCATAGTCTGTAAATAAGGCTATTTGGTGATCATTTCACGCTCTTTTTTATATTTATCATTGAACATAATTTTCCCCACTGAAATTCCCATGATATTATGGCTGAAGCAATCCCATCATACCAGTAACAGATAATTAAGCAAGCAGGTTAAGATTTTCGAAATAAAACAAAGCCTCAATTAAATCAGACGTTTAATGCGGTGAGTTGGTAGCATCTTTAGCGCGTCGAACAAATGCTTAGCCGTACTTCTTCCGGTTCTTTACGTACTGAGCTTATACGCTGCCAGGATCAACTTTACATTTCATCCTTTCAGGTCGAAAAAGTAAAGTACCAGTTAAGTACTGAGGTCGAAGTTATCGACTGACCTTCTGCCCCTAAAATTGTTGGCATTGTGCCAAAGTTTGAAACAGTAGGTATCGAGCTGCTAGAATTATCAATGCGTCAAATAAATATGTTTTGCGGTATTTCTTTTAATTTGTTATATTCTGAGTTCGAGTCCCACCGAGATTCACTTTGTCTTTTCAATCTTTCAGAGTCGATAAACATGATCTAGTCGAGTGCTACGGTCGATATAATCTGCTAATACCACTTCCTATAAAATTGCTGACTGTGCCAAAATTTGAAAAGAAAAATTAAGTTGGACATTCAATAGACATGAATCCAAGACAGAAAAAATGTGCTCCAAAATTAATTTTATTACAGATAATCGTTTACTTTGTCACTTATTACTTGCATTGAAGGGGTTTGTTTCAAATAGCATGGAAATTTCAGTTGTGAAAATGATGTTATATGATAAATAAAGTAATGAAACATAAGATTATCACTTCATAGATTATGATTAAACGTTACGCAACTATCGAGGATGAAACTCCACAGGGTCGTCCAATGTCGAAAGGTTATGACGTCAGGGTTTGTTTTGATTCTTCGGGTGTCAGCGGACACCAACACATCACAGGAAATTGAGCAGATGGTTCAAAAACACGGGAGGTTGGTCAAATAAAGTAATGACTCCAGAAAGTTGTTCCAGGGGTATGCGATTAACATAAAAAAAAGATTCGACTTTTATCGCACAAGTAAACTAAAGATTTTTGAAAAAAAATTGTTGTAAAAGCATCAATTTTGAAAAATGTACTCAGTGGGTTCCGTCACTTCCCATGCTCCCCTATTAGCTTCGTCACTGGCAGCCATGTCAGAGGACTGCTCATGGGAAACCGTTTTGAGGATAAAACGATAAGTTGTACTCAGTTTCAACATTAGTTACTGCGATAAAATAGAAAGTATTTTTTCGTATACGTTGCACCAAAGGTAGAAAAGCTAACGACTCTATTTTTGCACAAACAGAGAATTGTCTTTCAATCCATTTACGTTCAACATTTTGTAAGAAACTGATTTTTATATTCCAAAGTTAAGAAACAAGAAATTGATCCCTGGAAAGCACATCTCTTGATCAAAATATGTGTTGAAATATATTGGAATACAGCATTGAATTATGTATCTTTTACCACTACGATCTTTTCACTCTTATTTCAGAATATTTTACAATCATAACTCCGTATTGTTTTGGTTCATTACTAAACAAAACGTCGTTTTCTTTCCTTTCCGTGATAGTTGCTCACTATAACTTACTTTCCCTTGCCTACAATCTCCGAATGCCCCATCACCATATACATAATATTAGTTTGACCAGAACTCTGTATTGGTTTCATTCATAAGTTATTAACCTTGTCCACTAGGACTCAGAGTATACTATTAACTGATCATAATTTTTTATTATTTCCGTTTGTTAGGTATTACAATCTCATGGCGAAGGCAATTGACTCAGATTTTATCACTCCACTCACCAGAGAGTTTCTCGAACATACACAGCATTTTAGTAGTAACGACACACTTTTGACGGCTTTTCCAAAACTAACCAATCAACTCCTAAAGGTAAAAGTGTCATACGGTTAATCAGATTTCATATATTTTCATATCTTAATAATTATTGCATTCAATGTTGTTGTTTTTTTCACCCTATATAACTTCATCTAGAGACTGCATTTTGTATAATATGTATGTTTCTATATTAAATTTCTATGATATTAAAACAGATAAATGATTTTTATATCAATGATAGCAATGATCCTCTTTGATAAATTCTTTACCATGTTTCTCAATATTCATAACGTTTCTTTTATTTTTTTTATTTTTTCGGCCCGGTGCTCTTTTGAGGTTCCATATTAAACAATATATATAATTAATATAAATTTGAACCAATATGTTCTGTATATAAAACTGCATAATATAGGTATAGCACCATGTACATTAGCAATACAATACATAAAAAGATCTTACATGGGAATCTTTCATATAACAATGTATAACATATTTGTACGTCTGTATAGCAAATTATGTATGTGTGTATATATCTGTATGTTTGTATGTGCGTGTGTGTATGTACGTATGTATGTATGCATGTATGCATGTTTGTATTTATGTATCATGTATGTATGTACGTATCTACTCTCTTCCATTCAATCCGGTTCCCCACTTGCATTCACACAGGCCAAGAGCAGAAACAGCTCTGAATGCTTCGAACAAATATGCCCATCAAATATGACAATGTCCCTTCTATTACACACAAAACATTTCACTCAGAACTTGCCCGTGTATTCGCCAAGTTCTTTAATCTCTCACAGGTGTAGAGCCGACCAGGTCTCCCATCGCTCTCCATCGCCGGCGGTCCCGTGCCAACCCTTCTGCATTCTTCAAGGTGACGTTGAGCCTTTGAAGATTTTCTTTAATCACATCTAGCCATCTACAAATTTACTGTATTTATGTATTTTTACACTTATTCTAGGAGATTGACGAAGATTACATTGAAGCAATCAAGAAAGCCATTCTAGATTACATACTTCTGGACCCATCAGAGCAAGTTCGGTTAGGTGTTTATATACAGCCTCAGGTAAACTTTTATAATCTAATATAACCATCCTCACAGACCACAAGACCACCAAACTGAATCTCCGTAAAGCATAAAAACTGTCCACGATATCAAATTTTCTTGTATACATTCCATGTAATTTTGGTCATAGTGTAACGTTAAGGATATGTATAAGTGATGTGAATTTATAGATGTTTTGTGTTCAAACTCTTTATAAATGTATAGTTAACTGCAATACATTTATGTATATATTTATCTATCCATCTATCTATCTATCTGTCTGTCTGTCTGTCTGTCTGTCTGTTGTCTGTTTATCTGTCTGTCTGTCTGTCTAATTATTTATCATTCTATAAACCTGTCAACCTCTCAACTTACTTATCTCTGTCTCTATTTTTTAAATCTATTTATTTACAGCTCTCTCTCTCTCTCTCTCTCTCTCTCTCTGTCCCTTTCCTTCCACCTCACTCTCCTTTCCCCCTCTCTCTCCACCTCACTCTCTCTCTTTCTCTCTTGTTATTTCTCATTATAAGTATATTTAGGTATGGTTGGTTTCTCAGATTAGTTCTCTGATGTTTATTCTGCGTATCTACGTCATACATTAAATGTTATTCTTTCAAAAGAAGTTAAAATTTGCAAATTGTTTTATAACAAATGTTTAATGAAACTTTTTTTCTCTGTCTTTCACAATAACAACAAGGTTATGAGTTGTATGAAACATGAACGTTTTCCTTGGCATAATTCAGTCACTGAAGCACGAAACTTTCTGAAGTATAATCTGTTTATAACTCATCCTGTCAACACAGCCATCTTGTACACCTTTCAGCATAAGTAAGTATTATCGTTGCTCGTTGCATATTATTAGCTTGCTTCTCAATATTTTGTACTTAAGTAACTCCCTGGAGGTAACTATGAGCTGAACATAATCGAATAAAATCAATAAACTCCTTGTTGAAACCATCCACTTTACTATATATGAGTTAGACTCACCAAACTGTAACCTAAGAGCCCCAGAACATCAATGATCAGGAATAATGAGTTCACGTTTGCCAGTAATCGATAAATAAATCTTAAGCGGTTGGTAGTCGTAATGGCCAGTAGGTAAAGTATGGCTCTGAAAAGACAGAAACTTTACTGACATACCCAACTGATAGCAAGAGGTATGGTTCTCTTTAAGTCATGTAACAACGTAGAGAGATTTCTAAAATATTAAGAAAAAGTAAAATTAAAACACGTTGCGTCGTCTACAAATTAACGATATTTTAATATTTTCAGAAATTAAAGGCTGAATGTATTTGTATGAGGCCAAAGGTACAAACTCTACTGACACACCACGATACCGCGAGAGAGATGGTTCTCTTTAGGCCATATAACAATGTATAGAAATTTTTAAATATTAAGAGAAAATAAAATAAAAACATGTTGTAACGTCCATTAATCAGCGATAATTTTAATATTTGCATGAGATTAAGGTGGTCAGATGGAATCGTGTGTACCTCGAGCAAAATGCTTAGCTGCATTTCGTCTGTCTTTATGTTCTGAGTTCAAATTCCACCGAGGTCGACTTTACCTTGAATCCTTTCGGAGTCGATAAAATAAGTATCAGCTCGACACTGTGTCGGCGTAATCGATTTACCCCTCCCATGAAATTACTGACCTTATCCCGAATTTTGAAACCAGTATTTGCATGAGACTAAAGATGAATCTAGCTAGGTATATCAAATGTCGTTTGATGGCTTCAATTCAGCGTCTCTGCCTCACAAGCTCTCTGGCATACCAATCTATTTCTTAGCCAATATAACAGTGCCAATTAGTGCATTAATGCAACTTTAATTTCACTTTTACATCTATGTCATTTTGAGATCTCTTTTGTTCAATATTGTTCAATATTTCTAGCAATATGTTCAATATTGTTCAATATTTCTAATAATTTGTTCAATATTTCTAGCAATATTATCTTTTGTTCAATATTTCTAGCAATATTATCTTTTGTTCAATATTTTGTTCAATATTTCATTTTGTTCAATATTTGTAGCAATATTATTTTTTATGTTCCTCTTTAATCCCGTTGTATTTGATAAATTTTAACAATCTATTGTTATACATATATACATTAGTGGAGATACCTCGGCATATAGTAAGTAATTCCATGTCTTTGAGTAGGATTGGCATCACTTACTTCATTTATTCATATTACTTACATCACACCACCGCAGCGACAGACCAGTAAAAACATTATCTATTCAGTGATTTCACTAAATTCTTTCAATTGACATTTCTCTGTTATTTTCTGCTAAGGTATAGTACGTACCGTCTGTTGTCAATTGATACTCTCAAGCAGTTCCTTCCCATGACAATCGAGCAACTAGTCATCTACGTTAAAGAAACAGTGAGAAGAAACGCCAAAAATCTCCAAGAAACATGGTTGTCAGAATGTGCTTCCATCATCGATAGCCGCAGAGAAGATGTAGAAGGACGGTTTCTTAAAGACAGAACTGTAAGAACCATTTCTAGGTTTTTACCTCGAAAAATTCTTGGCTTTCTCTCCTCCAAAATCTAAAATTTTTTTTTGTTTTTTTTTTGTTATAGGACACCATTAAGTGGGTATGGTACTGAATTACAAACTGAAAATGTTGTTGTATTGTACTACAAAATATATTTATAGATTTTAGCCAACACTGTGGGTAATATCCAAACGTAAACACCTTGCCTTTATATACAATACTTTCGTGGACAGATAAAGAAAGTTCAAACCGAACTCGCTTCAATCCTGTGTTAAGATTTCGTCAACGTCTTAAACTTAGAAACACTGATTATAAATTATAAATTTAAGAGCTTAAAATCATTGGAGAATCTAATTTGCATATATAAATCATTCTTGACAGCTAATTCGATATATGTGTGTGTGTGTGTGTGTGTATGTGTGTGTGTGTGTGTGTATGTGTGTGTGTATGTGTGTGTGTGTGTTAATGTATGTATGTATATGAATATGGATGTGTATGTATCTATAAATATATTTATTTATATCAAAAGTATTTGCATATGACTCTTACATACAGTGTTCACTAAAAGCAATATATATTATTCTGTGGTACAGTATAAGTTAGGCAAAAATGTGTGTGTGTGTTAATATTTCGCTTAGGCATAGCGATACAAATAACCTGGTATTAGAATTCAATATACAAGTGCTTCAGAAAGAAGCGTAGTCAGGTACAGTGAGTAATAAACAATTAAATAAATGACAAGGGAACAAGAACTCATGAAGTTCGTTATGTAATTTATTGTTCCCATGTCATTTATTTAATACATATACACATGCAAATCGGTCTATCCTATACTAATGGGTATATAAGCAATATCACTCGCACAGTTAAGGAATGTATTCAGTCGCTGATGAAATCCAGTACAGAGTTCAAACTAGTCAGTCTGATCTGTCTTTATCTATCTACGAAAATATTGTTTATAAAGAAACGGCGCTGGCGTGGCTGTGTGTTAAGAAGTTTGCTTCCCAACCACATGCTTCTGGCTTAAGTCCCACTGCATGACACCTTAAGTAAGTGTGTTCTGTTATAGCCTCAAGCCGACCAAAGCTTTGTAAGTGAACTTGGTAGACGGAAACTGCAAGAAGCCTGTCGTATGTGTGTGTGTGTGTGTGTGTGTGTGTGTGTGTGTGTGTATTTGTCTCTCAACACCGTTTGACAACCGGTGTTGGTGTGGTTATGTCTCCATTACTTAGTGGTTCGGTAAAAAGAGACCGATAGAATAAGTACCAAGTTTATAAAAAAATAAATACTGAAGTCAATTCATTTAGATAAGACTTTTTCAAGCAATGCCCCGGCATGACCGCAGTCCAAGGACTAAAACAATTGAAAGATATCTGTCTATTACATACAGTATTAGCTTAAATCTATACATATATTCTATTAATATAGTTCTATATTTAAGAGATGAGGAATTATGTACAATATTTACATTATTTACATTTGGCGGATATTTGTCCTCATCTTGTTTGTTGTTAACACAAGGTTTCGGCTGGTATACTCTCCCGCCTTCATCAGGTGTCTTGGGGAAACCTAGGTTCTTATTCCTAAGGTATTTTTCGATTTTATTATTATTATTATTATTATTATTATTATTATTCAGGTCACTGCCTGGAATCGAACTCGGAATCATGGGGTTAGTAGCCCGCGCTCTTAACCTGATGAGGATAACTATCCGTCAAATGTAAATAATGTAAATAACGTATATATTCTATTGTATTGTACAGCATTAGTAATTTACAAGCATACAGGTCTTAAATTCTCGTTACTACAAGCAAATCTTTCTATATTTGTGAAGATCATTTTAATTGTATGCACCCCAGCTCTTGGAAATGTTTTCTAGATTAACCTACGGTGCCGTCGGCTATATATTGGCATCTCAGCCACACAGGCTCGGGTGCACTCCCTAAAATGTCTCTGTTCAGTGAAAACGCTATGGACATCCTCCAGAAAAACTGGGTTTGCACCCACTAAGCAAATTTCGTTCACGCACTTATGTTTATCCAGGTAGGTACAGAATTAGGATTGCAGTGGAAGTTGGAGTTAGAGATGTGTGGAAAATAGCGTGATGAAGAAGTTATTTAAAATAGTAAGTGAAGTTTAAGGACTTTAAGCAGGGTATGAAGTGGACATTGAAGGAGAAATGGAAATGTATCTACATTGGTATGTGAGACGTGGAACAGAGAAAAGAATTTAGTGAAGGCAAGAGTGAAGTGATTGAAGAGTGGGATAGAAGGACGACTTAACTAATATCTGAAAATCGTTTTATATCACAGGATAGTCGACTTGATTACATGGACAAATTCTTCTCAAGTGTTGCCTCTCTGATGTCGAACCTTCTTCGAACATGTGTCCAGGATTCACTATCAGAGTTGTTGACTTTGATAGAATGTTATATGGATGGCAATGATTACAGTGGAGAGTACAATATTATGACTGGACTCGGACTTCCTACAAAAATGCACGTGCTAAAAATATCTCTGGTAAATATTTGTTTGTTGGCATGTTTTATAGATTTTGCTTTCCTTAACCCTACTCTAACATCAACTTTCAAAATCTTCATTTTTTAATTTTTTTTATAGTATTCTAACTTGCTAGGATTAATTAGTAATATTTCATTTCAAATCTTATTGAAAATAGCTCACCCTTGACTTGTATATTTTTAGAATACTGATGTCCCGAATGTGTCAACCATATTTGAGCCGTCTTTCGATGTGATACAACACCATCTTTCTGATATTGTCGATGTTATTGTCACCAGTACGAGCCATTTCCCTTGTATTGAACATTGTTTGTTCCATTCTGTTGAGAATCTTCCAACAAATTATATCAGATCAGTCGGTCAAAATGAACAACTAGTTTTGAATACGAAACAGAAGATACAAAACGTCGTCAATAAAAATTCATGTGGACCAACCAGGTGATGTACTTAGACAATGAACTTCTTTTAGTATTCGTTAGAGTATTTTATTGAATGTAATGTATGTATCTGTGTACATTCGTGCCCCTGCACATACATACATACATACATACATACTGTTGTGGCGAGAGTATGACACCCTCTGACGAAAACAGACGGGACCACTACATATAAATAGCAGCGGTCTGACGTAGTCGGCAAAGACACTACAGAGACAGACAGAAGAAGACACAGAGTGGGAGCACGTGAGGAGAAAAAAGAGAAAAAGAAAAGGCTCAAACCACGCCCTCACAGATACACCTGCACATTCACAACCCAACCAAACATCCACGCAAATACTCACACAGTCATACACAACATCGCAAACACACGCAGGCACTCAAAAACACATACCCACACAAACACAGCCACAGAATACACAGACCAAAGTGGCGAGCTGGCAGAAACGTTAGCACGCAGGACGAAATGCTTAGCGGTATTTCGTCTGAGTTCAAATTCCGCCGAGGTCGACTTTGCCTTTCATCCTTTCGGGGTCGATAAATTAAGTACCAGCTACGCAGTGGAGTCGATGTAATCGACTTAATCTCTTTGTCTGTCCTTGTTTGTCCCCTCTATGTTTAGCCCCTTGTGGGCAATAAATAATAAGAATATACAGACCCCAATCTTCCCACCCCACACGGCCATAATGGCTATTAATAACAATTTTTTTTTTTAAATGATAGCAAAACAGGAAATGACAAAGACATTCAAACCACCAGATAACACAGACTCCAGAAAACATCGAACTTCTCATATTATACAGAGAAAATTATAGCTACATAAAAAAAGCTTACCCGAGAGACGTTGGTCCTTGGGTGGAAAATTTCTCTGAAAATATGTACAAAGAACTGACAATCAACCCACCAACCACTGCTGAAACGGTTGAGAAAGGACCTACTTTCCAGCCGGAACACATTTAAAAAAAAATAAAAGCAAGCACCAATTATGTACTCGCTTAATTTCGGATGTATAAATGTGCGTGACCTGAGATCGGATTGGAAGCAAGCTTGCCTCCTAGATGATCTCGAGTCACATCGGTTAGATGTAATAGCTCTTACTGAGACCAGACTGAGGAGTCTGCAGGACTTTGTCTCGCTCCTTAACGACTACGAGAAAGTCAACCGGGGGATGTGAGGTGGGTGTAGTTCTACTCAGGAAGGTGCTCAAACTAGAAACTAGAACAATCTTTGTCGATCCGGAAGGCAGGCTGGTCGTCCTAGATGTGACACTCAGTTGTGGTAAGGCCTTCAGGTTGGTGGCGGTCTATGCCCCGGATTGGTGGACAGGACAGCCTGACTTCTTCAAGAACCTGGAAAAGTTTCTGGGTATGTCATATACGTCAGTGGCGTTAGGCGACTTCAACGCAATCTGCGATGCACGCGTAGATTACGCTGCCTCGAATCGTTTTAGGAAGGTAAGCTTTTGCCTCAACGATCTGCTCAGATCGATACAGACTAGATCACCCGGATGTTCCACAGTGGACATGGTCAAGAAACGATGGGTCATCTAGATCTTACCAAGACAGAATATTAATTAGGAGTGAGGACAAGAGTGTAGCTAGTTGTCCACAATTAACCATTGAAATCTACAGTGATCACAAACTGGTGACCTGTAAGCTGAACGTATATAGTATGACTAGACAGGAATCCGGCTACTGCAAGCTAAACAAGTCTCTACTAACCTGTGAAGCCTACAGGCGCCTACAGTTAGTGATGAGGGTATTGACAGAGATCATTCTTAACAACAAATGATGGTATGCCCTCAAAAGCGCCACAAAAAAAGAGTCAATTAGGTTTTGTAGAGAGTTAGCAAAGAATAGAAATTGTATAGAAGGTAACTTAGTTAACGCATTAGAGGAGGCAATGAGATCTGGCTCTGCTTCTCGAGTGTTGACCGCGAGAATGGCGCTCAGCCATCACCTCAAGGCTAAACACGAGGGCCGCAGAGTAAGAGCTAAGATACGTGCAATGAGCTAAGAGGGTATCAACACCGCTGGATGGGCTCGTGTGGTAGAATCTCAGCGTGGTAATAATGTCACATTAAGGTCTTTGACGAACCAACAGCGGCAAACGGTATTTGAACCTGAGGAGATGTGTAGGGCCTTACACGAACATTTCACCGGACTGTTTTTGGGGAGCGATGGGCTGGAACGCAGAAAGGACCTCACGGACTTCCTCGCCGGTCTACCGCACTCCTCGCAGAGGGAGGTGGAGCGCTGTGAAGGGCCGATCACAGCTACGGAAGTGGAGAAGGCATTGTCGGAGTGTGGCGGGGACAAGTTGCCGGGTCGTGATGGTCTCCCCTATGGATTATATTATATTATGCCAGACTTGTTTGGACACCTGCTGGCCTGTGTCTTCAATAACTGGCAGCAGAACGGGAGTATTCCTGCATCTGTGAGCCTTTTATATATATATATATATATATATATATATATATATATATATATATATATAGAAGGACAAACAATTCACATGAAAAATAATTCCCGAAAAATAAATTTGCTAAGATATTATTAATTTTGTTATTATCTAGTATGACTATTTTAAAAAATGATAATAACAGAATCAATGATATAGGCGATTGCAGGCTCCAAAAAAGCATTAAACAGCTGAAGGATTAAAATCAACCAAAGAACATACTATGTATGTCTACCTACTGGAAATAACAGTCAAAACTCTTATTTAAATCGCCAAAATACACTGATGATAACTACAGAAATCAACCAAAGGCAGATCAGGTTAATACTATCTCCTAGCGTACATTTAAGTATTTGGACTCACGTGGACCGGTTTCTGCACTGGCAAAAATAGCCTCGGCTTCTTCAGCACGCGGTACCATGATGGAGACCCCCAGCCTATCGTTTTGAAGTCTATATATGCATACATACATACATACATACATACATACAAACATACATACATATGTGTACATTCATACATACGTAACAGCTATATATAAAAGAATTTTAATACGAGAAGATAAAATGAACATGCTTTAGTACAAATCACTACAAATGTTTCGGTGCATCATTATCAGCTGGTAATTGCTGAATGTTACATGTATGATATAAGTTATTACACTAATATGATCCAACACTAGCTGTATACATACGCGTCTTCAGGTTAGTAGGGTCCAAAACATACGCACTCACACATATATATGAGTGTTTGTACATATATGCACACACACACACACACATATATATAGGCATGTATGTATATCCTTACTCCTCTATTCTACCTGTGGCTTCTGTTTTACAGGTACTTGAGTACATATACTCCCTTCTACTATCTCATTGACACAAAGACGAGTGATTGGACGAATCAATTCATTAATGAAGATCACTCCCTACAAGAATACTCCGATATCTTGGACAACATTCTAAGATTACGTAAACAGGTATTCCTGCTGCCTACCATAATGCCAATGAATATGTTTCTACTGGAAGCTGATCAAATTAACCAGGTATATTCTACTCTTCCTTGTATTCCATTCTTGTTTGTATCTTGTGTATTCTATTTGTCTGTACTTCATAATGTACTTCAAAATCGATGACTTAAGGAAGCCGAGGATGATGCACGGCAATTTGAGTTTTAATTGATAGATAATCTTGTGGTACCTGTTTCTTGTCCGAGTATTGCTAGTGGTTGCTTTCTTTGTGAGTTTTTCCCTCGCTCTTTGAGTGATTTTAGTTTTAATTATGCTGGTGCCTACTCAATTTCTTCTCCCTGTAAATATCATGAAGGGGTTTAGTTGCCAGCCATCCCACAATAAGACAGAACATAGAGTTTTTGATTGTTTGTTTCGTTTTCATTAGATCGGTTTGGATTAAGGGGCTCTGCCATGGGCTATTCAGTCTCTCCTAAACCAAT